>NW_025958420.1:0-38775 GCF_023159225.1 Perognathus longimembris pacificus | reverse complement strand
TCTAATGAGGTCGACCAGTTGCCTATTTATTATTTTTTTTACTACGCATCAAGCTGCGCTGCTTGTCTTTGCTCCTGTGTGCTCTCGCACTCTCGCCTTTTCCACTTATTTTTATTTTTGATTTATTTTTGATTTATTTTGTCAATTTTAAAAAAAATACGCATCGTGCTGTGCTGTTTGTGTTTGCTTGAGTGCATTCGCGCGCTCTCCGCTTTCTCCACTTTACAATTTTTTTGTTATTATTTATCTATTCCTGAGAGTTTATCTTATTTTTTATTTGTTTATTTAAATGAAGTCGACCAGTTGCCTGCCCTTCCTTCCATTATCCGTCACCGAGACAAACTGAACAAAGTTCTGAGGTCGACCTTTTAAAGATAAGAATTCAGGTCTGTCTGCTGTTTACCTTTGCTCCTGCGCGCACTGACCTTCTCTCCACATTTATGTGTTTGTTTGTCTATCTAATCTTTTGGGTTTTTATTTCTAATGAGGTCGACCAGTTGTCTATTTATTATTTTGTTTACTACGCATCAAGCTGCGCTGCTTGTCTTTGCTCCTGTGTGCTCGCGCACTCTCGCCTTTTCCACTTATTTTTACTTTTGATTTATTTTTGATTTATTTTGTCATTTAAAATAAAAATACGCATCGTGCTGTGCTGCTTGTGTTGCTTGAGTGCATTCGCGCGCTCTCGCTTTCTCCACTTTACAATTTTTTTGTTATTATTTATCTATTCCTGAGAGTTTATCTTATTTTTTATTTGTTTATTTAAATGAAGTCGACCAGTTGCCTGCCCTTCCTTCCATTATCCGTCACCGAGACAAACTGAACAAAGTTCTGAGGTCGACCTTGTAAAGATAAGGATTCAGGTCTGTCTGCTGTTTACCTTTGCTCCTGCGCGCACTGCCCTTCTCTCCACATTTATGTGTTTGTTTGTTTGTCTATCTAATCTTTTGGGTTTTTATTTCTAATGAGGTCGACCAGTTGTCTATTTATTATTTTTTTTACTACGCATCAAGCTGCGCTGCTTGTCTTTGCTCCTGTGTGCTCGCGCACTCTCGCCTTTTCCACTTATTTTTAGTTTTGATTTATTTTTTATTTATTTTGTCAATTTAAAAAAAAAATACGCATCGTGCTGTGCTGCTTGTGTTTGCTTGAGTGCATTCGCGCGCTCTCGCTTTCTCCACTTTACAATTTTTTTGTTATTATTTATCTATTCCTGAGAGTTTATCTTATTTTTTATTTGTTTATTTAAATGAAGTCGACCAGTTGCCTGCCCTTCCTTCTATTATCTGTCACCGAGACAAACTGAACAAAGTTCTGAGGTCGACCTTGTAAAGATAAGGATTCAGGTCTCTCTGCTGTTTACCTTTGCTCCTGCGCGCACTGCCCTTCTCTCCACATTTATGTGTTTGTTTGTTTGTCTATCTAATCTTCTGGGTTTTTATTTCTAATGAGGTCGACCAGTTGTCTATTTATTATTTTTTTTTTACTACGCATCAAGGTGCGCTGCTTGTGTTTGCTCCTGTGTGCTCGCACACTCTCGCCTTTTAAACTTATTTTTAGTTTTGATTTATTTTTGATTTATTTTGTCAATTTAAAAAAAAAATACGCATCGTGCTGTGCTGTTTGTGTTTGCTTGAGTGCATTCGCGCGCACCTTCGCTTTCTCCACTTTACAATTTTTTGTTATTATTTATCTATTCCTGAGTGTTTATCTTATTTTTTATTTGTTTATTTCAATGAAGTCGACCAGTTGCCTGCCCTTCCTTCCATTATCCGTCACCAAGACAAACTGAACAAAGTTCTGAGGTCGACCTTGTAAAGTTAAGGATTCAGGTCTGTCTGCTGTTTACCTTTGCTCCTGCGCGCACTGACCTTCTCTCCACATTTATGTGTTTGTTTGTTTGTCTATCTAATCTTTTGGGTTTTTATTTCTAATGAGGTCGACCAGTTGTCTATTTATTATTTTTTTTACTACGCATCAAGCTGTGCTGCTTGTCTTTGCCCCTGTGTGCTCGTGCACTCTCGCCTTTTCCACTTATTTTTATTTTTGATTTATTTTTGAATTATTTTTTCAATTTAAAAAAAATTACGCATCGTGCTGTGCTGTTTGTGTTTGCTTGAGTGCATTCGCGCGCTCTCAGCTTTCTCCACTTTACAATTTTTTTGTTATTATTTATCTATTCCTGAGAGTTTATCTTATTTTTTATTCGTTTATTTAAATGAAGTCGACCAGTTGCCTGCCCTTCCTTCCATTATCCGTCACCGAGACAAACTGAACAAAGTTCTGAGGTCGACCTTGTAAAGATAAGGATTCAGGTCTGTCTGCTGTTTACCTTTGCTCCTGCGCGCACTGCCCTTCTCTCCACATTTATGTGTTTGTTTGTTTGTCTATCTAATCTTTTGGGTTTTAATTTCTAATGAGGTCGACCAGTTGTCTATTTATTATTTTTTTTACTACGCATCAAGCTGCGCTGCTTGTCTTTGCTCCTGTGTGCTCGCGCACTCTCGCCTTTTCCACTTATTTTTATTTTGGATTTATTTTGTCAATTTAAAAAAAAATACGCATCGTGCTGTGCTGTTTGTGTTTGCTTGAGTGCATTCGCGCGCTCTAGCTTTCTCCACTTTACAATTTTTTTGTTATTATTTATCTATTCCTGAGAGTTTATCTTATTTTTTATTTGTTTATTTAAATGAAGTCGACCAGTTGCCTGCCCTTCCTTCCATTATCCGTCACCGAGACAAACTGAACAAAGTTCTGAGGTCGACCTTGTAAAGATAAGGATTCATGTCTGTCTGCTCTTTACCTTTGCTCCTGCGCGCACTGCCCTTCTCTCCACATTTATGTGTTTGTTTGTTTGTCTATCTAATCTTTTTGGGTTTTTATTTCTAATGAGGTCGACCAGTTGTCTATTTATTATTTTTTTTACTACGCATCAAGCTGCGCTGCTTGTCTTTGCTCCTGTGTGCTCGCGCACACCTCGCCTTTTCCACTTATTTTTTAGTTTTGATTTATTTTTGATTTATTTTGTCAATTTAAAAAAAAAATACGCATCGTGCTGTGCTGTTTGTGTTTGCTTGAGTGCATTCGCGCGCTCTCGCTTTCTCCACTTTACAATTTTTTGTTATTATTTATCTATTCCTGAGAGTTTATCTTATTTTTTATTTGTTTATTTAAATGAAGTCGACCAGTTGCCTGCCCTTCCTTCCATTATCCGTCACCGAGACAAACTGAACAAAGGTCTGAGGTCGACCTTGTAAAGATAAGGATTCAGGTCTGTCTGCTGTTTACCTTTGCTCCTGCGCGCACTGCCCTTCTCTCCACATTTATGTGTTTGTTTGTTTGTCTATCTAATCTTTTGGGTTTTTATTTCTAATGAGGTCGACCAGTTGTCTATTTATTATTTTTTTTACTACGCATCAAGCTGCGCTGCTTGTCTTTGCTCGTGTGTGCTCGCGCACTCTCGCCTTTTCCACTTATTTTTACTTTTGATTTATTTTTGATTTATTTTGTCAATTTAAAAAAAATACGCATCGTGCTGTGCTGTTTGTGTTTGCTTGAGTGCATTCGCGCGCTCCTCGCTTTCTCCACTTTACAATTTTTTTGTTATTATTTATCTATTCCTGAGAGTTTATCTTATTTTTTATTTGTTTATTTAAATGAAGTCGACCAGTTGCCTGCCCTTCCTTCCATTATCCGTCACAGAGACAAACAGAACAAAGTTCTGAGGTCGACCTTGTAAAGATAAGGATTCAGGTCTGTCTGCTGTTTACCTTTGCTCCTGCGCGCACTGCCCTTCTCTCCACATTTATGTGTTTGTTTGTTTGTCTATCTAATCTTTTGGGTTTTTTATTTCTAATGAGGTCGACCAGTTGTCTATTTATTATTTTTTTTTACTACGCATCAAGCTGCGCTGCTTGTCTTTGCTCCTGTGTGCTCGCGCACTCTCGCCTTTTCCACTTATTTTTATTTTTGATTTATTTTTGATTTATTTTGTCAATTTAAAAAAAAATACGCATCGTGCTGTGCTGTTTGTGTTTGCTTGAGTGCATTCGCGCGCTCTCGCTTTCTCCACTTTACAATTTTTTTGTTATTATTTATCTATCCCTGAGAGTTTATCTTATTTTTTATTTGTTTATTTAAATGAAGTCGACCAGTTGCCTGCCCTTCCTTCCATTATCCGTAACCGAGACAAACTGAACAAAGTTCTGAGGTCGCCCCTTGTAAAGATAAGGATTCATGTCTGTCTGCTGTTTACCTTTGCTCCTGCGTGCACTGCCCTTCTCTCCACATTTATGTGTTTGTTTGTTTGTCTATCTAATCTTTTGGGTTTTTATTTCTAATGAGGTCGACCAGTTGTCTATTTATTATTTTTTTTACTACGCATCAAGCTGCGCTGCTTGTCTTTGCTCCTGTGTGCTCGCGCACTCTCGCCTTTTCCACTTATTTTTATTTTTGATTTATTTTGTCAATTTAAATAAAAATACGCATCGTGCTGTGCTGTTTGTGTTTGCTTGAGTGCATTCGCGCGCTCTCTCGCTTTCTCCACTTTACAATTTTTTTGTTATTATTTATCTATTCCTGAGAGTTTATCTTAATTTTTATTTGTTTATTTAAATAAAGTCGACCAGTAGCCCGCCCTTCCTTCCATTATCCGTCACCCGAGACAAACTGAACAAAGTTCTGAGGTCGACCTTGTAAAGATAAGGATTCAGGTCTGTCTGCTGTTTACCTTTGCTCCTGCGCGCACTGCCCTTCTCTCCACATTTATGTGTTTGTTTGTTTGTCTATCTAATCTTTTGGGTTTTTATTTCTAATGAGGTCGACCAGTTGTCTATTTATTATTTTTTTTACTACGCATCAAGCTGCGCTGCTTGTCTTTGCTCCTGTGTGCTCGCGCACATCTCGCCTTTTCCACTTATTTTTATTTTTGATTTATTTTTTATTTATTTTGTCAATTTTAAAAAAAAATACGCATCGTGCTGTGCTGCTTGTGTTTGCTTGAGTGCATTCGCGCGCTCTCGCTTTCTCCACTTTACAATTTTTTTGTTATTATTTATCTATTCCTGAGAGTTTATCTTATTTTTTTATTTGTTTTATTTAAATGAAGTCGACCAGTTGCCCGCCCTTCCTTCCATTATCCGTAACCGAGACAAACTGAACAAAGTTCTGAGGTCGACCTTGTAAAGATAAGGATTCAGGTCTGTCTGCTGTTTACCTTTGCTGCAGCGCACAATGACCTTCTCTCCACATTTATGTGTTTGTTTGTTTGTCTATCTAATCTTTTGGGTTTTTATTTCTAATGAGGTCGACCAGTTGTCTATTTATTATTTTTTTTACTACGCATCAAGCTGCGCTGCTTGTCTTTGCTCCTGTGTGCTCGCGCACTCTCGCCTTTTTCCACTTATTTTTAGTTTTGATTTATTTTTGATTTATTTTGTCAATTTAAAAAAAAAATACGCATCGTGCTGTGCTGTTTGTGTTTGCTTGAGTGCGTTCCGCGCGCTCTCGCTTTCTGCACTTTACAATTTTTTTGTTATTATTTATCTATTCCTGAGAGTTTATCTTATTTTTTATTTGTTTATTTAAATGAAGTCGACCAGTTGCCTGCCCTTCCTTCCATTATCTGTCACCGAGACAAACTGAACAAAGTTCTGAGGTCGACCTTGTAAAACATAAGGATTCAGGTCTGTCTGCTGTTTACCTTTTCTCCTGCGCGCACTGACCTTCTCTCCACATTTATGTGTTTGTTTGTTTGTCTATCTAATCTTTTGGGTTTTTATTTCTAATGAGGTCGACCAGTTGCCTATTTATTATTTTTTTTACTACGCATCAAGCTGCGCTGCTTGTCTTTGCTCCTGTGTGCTCGCGCACTCTCAGCCTTTTCCACTTATTTTTAGTTTTGATTTATTTTTTATTTATTTTGTCAATTTTAAAAAAAATACGCATCGTGCTGTGCTGTTTGTGTTTGCTTGAGTGCGTTCGCGCGCCTCATCGCTTTCTGCACTTTACAATTTTTTTGTTATTATTTATCTATTCCTGAGAGTTTATCTTATTTTTTATTTGTTTATTTAAATGAAGTCGACCAGTTGCCTGCCCTTCCTTCCATTATCTGTCACCGAGACAAACAGAACAAAGTTCTGAGGTCGCCCTTGTAAAGATAAGGATTCAGGTCTGTCTGCTGTTTACCTTTGCTCCTGCGCGCACTGACCTTCTCTCCACATTTATGTGTTTGTTTGTTTGTCTATCTAATATTTTGGGTTTTTATTTCTAATGAGGTCGACCAGTTGTCTATTTATTATTTTTTTTTACTACGCATCAAGCTGCGCTGCTTGTCTTTGCTCCTGTGTGCTCGCGCACTCTCGCCTTTTCCACTTATTTTTATTTTTGATTTATTTTTGATTTATTTTGTCAATTTTAAAAAAAAAATACGCATCGTGCTGTGCTGCTTGTGTTTGCTTGAGTGCTTTCGCGCGCTCTCGCTTTCTCCACTTTACAATTTTTTTGTTATTATTTATCTATTCCTGAGAGTTTATCTTATTTTTTTATTTGTTTATTTAAATGAAGTCGACCAGTTGCCTGCCCTTCCTTCCATTATCCGTCACCGAGACAAACTGAACAAAGTTCTGAGGTCGACCTTGTAAAGATAAGGATTCAGGTATGTCTGCTGTTTACCTTTGCTCCTGCCCGCACTGACCTTCTCTCCACATTTGTGTGTTTGTTTGTTTGTCTATCTAATCTTTTGGGTTTTTATTTCTAATGAGGTAGACCGGTTGTCTATTTATTATTTTTTTTACTACGCATCAAGCTGCGCTGCTTATCTTTGCTCCTGTGTGCTCGCGCACTCTCGCCTTTTCCACTTATTTTTAGTTTTGATTTATTTTTGATTTATTTTGTCAATTTAAAAAAAATACGCATCGTGCTGTGCTGTTTGTGTTTGCTTGAGTGCGTTCGCGCGCTCTCGCTTTCTGCACTTTACAATTTTTTTGTTATTATTTATCTATTCCTGAGAGTTTATCTTATTTTTTATTTGTTTATTTAAATGAAGTCGACCAGTTGCCTGCCCTTCCTTCCATTATCTGTCACCGAGACAAACTGAACAAAGTTCTGAGGTCGACCTTGTAAAGATAAGGATTCAGGTCTGTCTGCTGTTTACCTTTGCTCCTGCGCGCACTGACCTTCTCTCCACATTTATGTGTTTGTTTGTTTGTCTATCTAATCTTTTTGGGTTTTTATTTCTAATGAGGTCGACCAGTTGTCTATTTATTATTTTTTTTACTACGCATCAAGCTGCGCTGCTTGTCTTTGCTCCTGTGTGCTCGCGCACTCTCGCCTTTTTCGACTTATTTTTATTTTTGATTTATTTTTGATTTATTTTGTCAATTTAAAAAAAAATACGCATCGTGCTGTGCTGTTTGTGTTTGCTTGAGTGCATTCGCGCGCTCTCGCTTTCCCACTTTACAATTTTTTTGTTATTATTTATCTATTCCTGAGAGTTTATCTTATTTTTTATTTGTTTATTTAAATGAAGTCTACCACTTGCCTGCCCTTCCTTCCATTATCCGTAACCGAGACAAACTGAACAAAGTTCTGAGGTCGCCCTTGTAAAGATAAGGATTCAGGTCTGTCTGCTCTTTACCTTTGCTCCTGCGCGCACTGCCCTTCTCTCCACATTTATGTGTTTGTTTGTTTGTCTAACTAATCTTTTGGGTTTTTATTTCTAATGAGGTCGACCAGTTGTCTATTTATTATTTTTTTTACTACGCATCAAGCTGCGCTGCTTGTCTTTGCTCCTGTGTGCTCGCGCACTCTCGCCTTTTCCACTTATTTTTATTTTTGATTTATTTTGTCAATTTAAAAAAAAAATACGCATCGTGCTGTGCTGTTTGTGTTTGCTTGAGTGCATTCGCGCGCTCTCGCTTTCTCCACTTTACAATTTTTTTGTTATTATTTATCTATTCCTGAGAGTTTATCATATTTTTTATTTGTTTATTTAAATGAAGTCGACCAGTAGCCCGCCCTTCCTTCCATTATCCGTCACCGAGACAAACTGAACAAAGGTCTGAGGTCGACCTTGTAAAGATAAGGATTCAGGTCTGTCTGCTGTTTACCTTTGCTCCTGCGCGCACTGCCCTTCTCTCCACATTTATGTGTTTGTTTGTTTGTCTATCTAATCTTTTGGGTTTTTATTTCTAATGAGGTCGACCAGTTGTCTATTTATTATTGTTTTTACTACGCATCAAGCTGCTCTGCTTGTCTTTGCTCGTGTGTGCTCGCGCACTCTCGCCTTTTCCACTTATTTTTAGTTTTGATTTATTTTTGATTTATTTTGTCAATTTAAAAAAAATACGCATCGTGCTGTGCTGTTTGTGTTTGCTTGAGTGCATTCGCGCGCTCTCGCTTTCTCCACTTTACAATTTTTTTGTCATTATTTATCTATTCCTGAGAGTTTATCTTATTTTTTATTTGTTTATTTAAATGAAGTCGACCAGATTGCCTGCCCTTCCTTCCATTATCCGTCACCGAGACAAACTGAACAAAGTTCTGAGGTCGACCTTGTAAAGAGAAGGATTCAGGTCTGTCTGCTGTTTACCTTTGCTCCTGCGCGCACTGCCCTTCTCTCCACATTTATGTGTTTGTTTGTTTGTCTATCTAATCTTTTGGGTTTTTATTTCTAATGAGGTCGACCAGTTGTCTATTTATTATTTTTTTTACTACGCATCAAGCTGCGCTGCTTGTCTTTGCTCCTGTGTGCTCGCGCACTCTCGCCTTTTCCACTTATTTTTATTTTTGATTTATTTTTGATTTATTTTGTCAATTTAAAAAAAAAATACGCATCGTGCTGTGCTCTTTGTGTTTGCTTGAGTGCATTCGCGCGCTCTCGCTTTCTCCAATTTACAATTTTTTTGTTATTATTTATCCATTCCTGAGTTTATCTTATTTTTTATTTGTTTATTTAAATGAAGTCGACCAGTTGCCTGCCCTTCCTTCCATTATCCGTCACCGAGACAAACTGAACAAAGTTCTGAGGTCGACCTTGTAAAGATAAGGATTCAGGTCTGTCTGCTGTTTACCTTTGCTCCTGCGCGCACTGCCCTTCTCTCCACATTTATGTGTTTGTTTGTTTGTCTATCTAATCTTTTGGGTTTTTATTTCTAATGAGGTCGACCAGTTGTCTATTTATTATTGTTTTTTACTACGCATCAAGCTGCGCTGCTTGTCTTTGCTCCTGTGTGCTCGCGGACTCTCGCCTTTTCCACTTATTTTTATTTTTGATTTATTTTTGATTTATTTTGTCAATTTAAAAAAAAAATTCGCATCGTGCTGTGCTGTTTGTGTTTGCTTGAGTGCATTCGCGCGCTCTCGCTTTCTCCACTTTACAATTTTTTTGTTATTATTTATCTATTCCTGAGAGTTTATCTTATTTTTTATTTGTTTATTTAAATGAAGTCGACCAGTTGCCTGCCCTTCCTTCCATTATCCGTCACCGAGACAAACTTAACAAAGTTCTGAGGTCGACCTTGTAAATATAAGGATTCAGGTCTGTCTGCTGTTTACCTTTGCTCCTGCGCGCACTGCCACTTCTCTCCACATTTATGTGTTTGTTTGTTTGTCTATCTAATATTTTTGTTTTTTAATTCTAATGAGGTTGACCAGTTGTCTATTTATTATTTTTTTTACTACGCATCAAGCTGCGCTGCTTGTCTTTGCTCCTGTGTGCTCGCGCACTCTCGCCTTTTCCACTTATTTTTATTTTTGATTTATTTTGTCAATTTAAAAAAAAATACGCATCGTGCTGTGCTGTTTGTGTTTGCTTGAGTGCATTCGCGCGCTCTCGCTTTCTCCACTTTACAATTTTTTTGTTATTATTTATCTATTCCTGAGAGTTTATCATATTTTTTATTTGTTTATTTAAATGAAGTCGACCAGTAGCCCGCCCTTCCTTCCATTATCCGTCACCGAGACAAACTGAACAAAGGTCTGAGGTCGACCTTGTAAAGATAAGGATTCAGGTCTGTCTGCTGTTTACCTTTGCTCCTGCGCGCACTGCCCTTCTCTCCACATTTATGTGTTTGTTTGTTTGTCTATCTAATCTTTTGGGTTTTTATTTCTAATGAGGTCGACCAGTTGTCTATTTATTATTGTTTTTACTACGCATCAAGCTGCTCTGCTTGTCTTTGCTCGTGTGTGCTCGCGCACTCTCTCGCCTTTTCCACTTATTTTTAGTTTTGATTTATTTTTGATTTATTTTGTCAATTTAAAAAAATACGCATCGTGCTGTGCTGTTTGTGTTTGCTTGAGTGCATTCGCGCGCTCTCGCTTTCTCCACTTTACAATTTTTTTGTCATTATTTATCTATTCCTGAGAGTTTATCTTATTTTTTATTTGTTTATTTAAATGAAGTCGACCAGTTGCCTGCCCTTCCTTCCATTATCCGTCACCGAGACAAACTGAACAAAGTTCTGAGGTCGACCTTGTAAAGAGAAGGATTCAGGTCTGTCTGCTGTTTACCTTTGCTCCTGCGCGCACTGCCCTTCTCTCCACATTTATGTGTTTGTTTGTTTGTCTATCTAATCTTTTGGGTTTTTATTTCTAATGAGGTCGACCAGTTGTCTATTTATTATTTTTTTTACTACGCATCAAGCTGCGCTGCTTGTCTTTGGTCCTGTGTGCTCGCGGACTCTCGCCTTTTCCACTTATTTTTATTTTTGATTTATTTTGTCAATTAAAAAAAATACGCATCGTGCTGTGCTGTTTGTGTTTGCTTGAGTGCATTCGCGCGCTCTCGCTTTCTCAACTTTACAGTTTTTTTGTTATTATTTATCTATTCCTGAGAGTTTATCTTATTTTTTATTTGTTTATTTAAATGAAGTCACCAGTTGCCTGCCCTTCCTTCCATTATCCGTCACCGAGACAAACTGAACAAAGTTCTGAGGTCGACCTTGTAAATATAAGGATTCAGGTCTGTCTGCTGTTTACCTTTGCTCCTGCGCGCACTGCCCTTCTCTCCACATTTATGTGTTTGTTTGTTTGTCTATCTAATCTTTTGTGTTTTTATTTCTAATGAGGTCGACCAGTTGTCTATTTATTATTTTTTTTACTACGCATCAAGCTGCGCTGCTTGTCTTTGCTCCTGTGTGCTCGCGGACTCTCGCCTTTTCCACTTATTTTTATTTTTGATTTATTTTTGATTTATTTTGTCAATTTTTGAAAAAAATACGCATCGTGCTGTGCTGTTTGTGGTTGCTTGAGAGCATTCGCGCGCTCTCGCTTTCTCCACTTTACAATTTTTTTTGTTATTATTTATCTATTCCTGAGAGTTTATCTTATTTTTTATTTGTTTATTTAAATGAAGTCGACCAGTTGCCTGCCCTTCCTTTCATTATCCGTCACCGAGACAAACTGAACAAAGTTCTGAGGTCGACCTTGTAAAGATAAGGATTCAGGTCTGTCTGCTGTTTACCTTTGCTCCTGCGCGCACTGCCCTTCTCTCCACATTTATGTGTTTGTTTGTTTGTCTATCTAATCTTTTGGGTTTTTATTTCTAATGAGGTCGACCAGTTGTCTATTTATTATTTTTTTTACTACGCATCAAGCTGCGCTGCTTGTCTTTGCTCCTGTGTGCTCGCGCACTCTCGCCTTTTCCACTTATTTTTATTTTTGATTTATTTTTGATTTATTTTGTCAATTTAAAAAAAAAATACGCATCGTGCTGTGCTCTTTGTGTTTGCTTGAGTGCATTCGCGCGCTCTCGCTTTCTCCAATTTACAATTTTTTTGTTATTATTTATCCATTCCTGAGTTTATCTTATTTTTTATTTGTTTATTTAAATGAAGTCGACCAGTTGCCTGCCCTTCCTTCCATTATCCGTCACCGAGACAAACTGAACAAAGTTCTGAGGTCGACCTTGTAAAGATAAGGATTCAGGTCTGTCTGCTGTTTACCTTTGCTCCTGCGCGCACTGCCCTTCTCTCCACATTTATGTGTTTGTTTGTTTGTCTATCTAATCTTTTGGGTTTTTATTTCTAATGAGGTCGACCAGTTGTCTATTTATTATTGTTTTTTACTACGCATCAAGCTGCGCTGCTTGTCTTTGCTCCTGTGTGCTCGCGGACTCTCGCCTTTTCCACTTATTTTTATTTTTGATTTATTTTTGATTTATTTTGTCAATTTAAAAAAAAAATTCGCATCGTGCTGTGCTGTTTGTGTTTGCTTGAGTGCATTCGCGCGCTCTCGCTTTCTCCACTTTACAATTTTTTTGTTATTATTTATCTATTCCTGAGAGTTTATCTTATTTTTTATTTGTTTATTTAAATGAAGTCGACCAGTTGCCTGCCCTTCCTTCCATTATCCGTCACCGAGACAAACTTAACAAAGTTCTGAGGTCGACCTTGTAAATATAAGGATTCAGGTCTGTCTGCTGTTTACCTTTGCTCCTGCGCGCACTGCCCTTCTCTCCACATTTATGTGTTTGTTTGTTTGTCTATCTAATATTTTTGTTTTTTAATTCTAATGAGGTTGACCAGTTGTCTATTTATTATTTTTTTTACTACGCATCAAGCTGCGCTGCTTGTCTTTGCTCCTGTGTGCTCGCGCACTCTCGCCTTTTCCACTTATTTTTATTTTTGATTTATTTTTGATTTATTTTGTCAAATTTAAAAAAAAATACGCATCGTGCTGTGCTGTTTGTGTTTGCTTGAGTGCATTCGCGCGCTCTCGCTTTCTCCAATTTACAATTTTTTTGTTATTATTTATCTATTCCTGAGAGTTTATCTTATTTTTTATTTGTTTATTTAAATGAAGTCGACCAGTTGCCTGCCCTTCCTTCCATTATCCGTCACCGAGACAAACTGAACAAAGTTCTGAGTTCGACCTTGTAAAGATAAGGATTCAGGTCTGTCTTCTGTTTACCATTGCTCCTGCACGCACTGCCCTTCTCTCCACATTTATGTGTTTGTTTGTTTGTCTCTCTAATCTTTTGGGTTTTTATTTCTAATGAGGTCGACCAGTTGTCTATTTATTATTTTTTTTACTACGCATCAAGCTGCGCTGCTTGTCTTTGCTCCTGTGTGCTCGCGCACTCTCGCCTTTTGCACTTATTTTTATTTTTGATTTATTTTGTCAATTTAAAAAAAAAATTCGCATCGTGCTGTGCTGTTTGTGTTTGCTTGATTGCATTTGCGCGCTCTCGCTTTCTCCACTTTACAATTTTTTTGTTATTATTTATCTATTCCTGAGAGTTTATCTTATTTTTTATTTGTTTATTTTAATGAAGTCGACCAGTTGCCTGCCCTTCCTTCCATTATCCATCACCGAGACAAACTGAACAAAGTTCTGAGGTCGACCTTGTAAAGAGAAGGATTCAGGTCTGTCTGCTGTTTACCTTTGCTCCTGCGCGCACTGCCCTTCTGTCCACATTTATGTGTTTGTTTGTTTGTCTATCTAATCTTTTGGGTTTTTATTTCTAATGAGGTCGACCAGTTGTCTATTTATTATTTTTTTTACTTCGCATCAAGCTGCGCTGCTTGTCTTTGCTCCTGTGTGCTCGCGCACTCTCGCCTTTTCCACTTATTTTTATTTTTGATTTATTTTTGATTTATTTTGTCAATTTTTAAAAAAAAT
This sequence comes from Perognathus longimembris pacificus, assembly GCF_023159225.1. Lineage (NCBI taxonomy): Eukaryota > Metazoa > Chordata > Mammalia > Rodentia > Heteromyidae > Perognathus > Perognathus longimembris. The sequence goes on along the minus strand of NW_025958420.1, from coordinate 25,155 downwards.
ACGCATCGTGCTGTGCTGTTTGTGTTTGCTTGAGTGCATTCGCGAGCTCTTGCTTTCTCCACTTTACAATTTTTTTGTTATTATTTATCTATTACTGAGAGTTTATCTTATTTTTTATTTGTTTATTTAAATGAAGTCGACCAGTTGCCTGCCCTTCCTTCCATTATCCGTCACCGAGACAAACTGAACAAAGTTCTGAGGTCGACCTTGTAAATATAAGGATTCAGGTCTGTCTGCTGTTTACCTTTGCTCCTGCGCGCACTGCCCTTCTCTCCACATTTATGTGTTTGTTTGTTTGTCTATCTAATCTTTTGGGTTTTTATTTCTAATGAGGTCGACCAGTTGTCTATTTATTATTTTTTTTACTACGCATCAAGCTGCGCTGCTTGTCTTTGGTCCTGTGTGCTCGCGGACTCTCGCCTTTTCCACTTATTTTTATTTTTGATTTATTTTGTCAATTAAAAAAAATACGCATCGTGCTGTGCTGTTTGTGTTTGCTTGAGTGCATTCGCGCGCTCTCGCTTTCTCAACTTTACAGTTTTTTTGTTATTATTTATCTATTCCTGAGAGTTTATCTTATTTTTTATTTGTTTATTTAAATGAAGTCACCAGTTGCCTGCCCTTCCTTCCATTATCCGTCACCGAGACAAACTGAACAAAGTTCTGAGGTCGACCTTGTAAAGATAAGGATTCAGGTCTGTCTGCTGTTTACCTTTGCTCCTGCGCGCACTGCCCTTCTCTCCACATTTATTTGTTTGTTTGTTTGTCTATCTAATCTTTTGGGTTTTTATTTCTAATGAGGTCGACCAGTTGTCTATTTATTATTTTTTTTACTACGCATCAAGCTGCGCTGCTTGTCTTTGCTCCTGTGTGCTCGCGCACTCTCGCCTTTTCCACTTATTTTTATTTTTGATTTATTTTTGATTTATTTTGTCAATTTTTGAAAAAAATACGCATCGTGCTGTGCTGTTTGTGTTTGCTTGAGTGCATTCGCGCGCTCTCGCTTTCTCCACTTTACAATTTTTTTGTTATTATTTATCTATTCCTGAGAGTTTATCTTATTTTTTATTTGTTTATTTAAATGAAGTCGACCAGTTGCCTGCCCTTCCTTCCATTATCCGTCACCGAGACAAACTGAACAAAGTTCTGAGGTCGACCTTGTAAATATAAGGATTCAGGTCTGTCTGCTGTTTACCTTTGCTCCTGCGCGCACTGCCCTTCTCTACACATTTATGTGTTTCTTTGTTTGTCTATCTAATCTTTTGGGTTTTTATTTCTAATGAGGTCGACCAGTTGTCTATTTATTATTTTTTTTACTACGCATCAAGCTGCGCTGCTTGTCTTTGCTCCTGTGTGCTCGCGCACTCTCGCCTTTTCCACTTATTTTTATTTTTGATTTATTTTTGATTTATTTTGTCAATTTTAAAAAAAATACGCATCGTGCTGTGCTGTTTGTGTTTGCTTGAGTGCATTCGCGCGCTCTCGCTTTCTCCAATTTACAATTTTTTTGTTATTATTTATCCATTCCTGAGTTTATCTTATTTTTTATTTGTTTATTTAAATGAAGTCGACCAGTTGCCTGCCCTTCCTTCCATTATCCGTCACCGAGACAAACTGAACAAAGTTCTGAGGTCGACCTTGTAAAGATAAGGATTCAGGTCTGTCTGCTGTTTACCTTTGCTCCTGCGCGCACTGCCCTTCTCTCCACATTTATGTGTTTGTTTGTTTGTCTGTCTAATCTTTTGGGTTTTTATTTCTAATGAGGTCGACCAGTTGTCTATTTATTACTGTTTTTTACTACGCATCAAGCTGCGCTGCTTGTCTTTGCTCCTGTGTGCTCGCGGACTCTCGCCTTTTCCACTTATTTTTATTTTTGATTTATTTTTGATTTATTTTGTCAATTTAAAAAAAAATTCGCATCGTGCTGTGCTGTTTGTGTTTGCTTGATTGCATTTGCGCGCTCTCGCTTTCTCCACTTTACAATTTTTTTGTTATTATTTATCTATTCCTGAGAGTTTATCTTATTTTTTAATTGTTTATTTTAATGAAGTCGACCAGTTGCCTGCCCTTCCTTCCATTATCCGTCACCGAGACAAACTTAACAAAGTTCTGAGGTCGACCTTGTAAATATAAGGATTCAGGTCTGTCTGCTGTTTACCTTTGCTCCTGCGCGCACTGCCCTTCTCTCCACATTTATGTGTTTGTTTGTTTGTCTATCTAATCTTTTGGGTTTTTATTTCTAATGAGGTCGACCAGTTGTCTATTTATTATTTTTTTTACTACGCATCAAGCTGCGCTGCTTGTCTTTGCTCCTGTGTGCTCGCGCACTCTCGCCTTTTCCACTTATTTTTATTTTTGATTTATTTTTGATTTATTGTGTCAATTTTTGAAAAAAATACGCATCGTGCTCTGCTGTTTGTGTTTGCTTGAGTGCATTCGCGCGCTCTCGCTTTCTCCACTTTACAATTTTTTTGTTATTATTTATCTATTACTGAGAGTTTATCTTATTTTTTATTTGTTTATTTAAATGAAGTCGACCAGTTGCCTGCCCTTCCTTCCATTATCCGTCACCGAGACAAACTGAACAAAGTTCTGAGGTCGACCTTTTAAATATAAGGATTCAGGTCTGTCTGCTGTTTACCTTTGCTCCTGCGCGCACTGCCCTTCTCTCCACATTTATGTGTATGTTTGTTTGTCTATCTAATCTTTTGGGTTTTTATTTCTAATGAGGTCGACCAGTTGTCTATTTATTATTTTTTTTACTACGCATCAAGCTGCGCTGCTTGTCTTTGCTCCTGTGTGCTCGCGCACTCTCTCCTTTTCCACTTATTTTTATTTTTGATTTATTTTTGATTTATTTTGTCAATTTTAAAAAAAATACGCATCGTGCTGTGCTGTTTGTGTTTGCTTGAGTGCATTCGCGCGCTCTCGCTTTCTCCAATTTACAATTTTTTTGTTATTATTTATCCATTCCTGAGTTTATCTTATTTTTTATTTGTTTATTTAAATGAAGTCGACCAGTTGCCTGCCCTTCCTTCCATTATCCGTCACCGAGAGAAACTGAACAAAGTTCTGAGGTCGACCTTGTAAAGATAAGGATTCAGGTCTGTCTGCTGTTTACCTTTGCTCCTGCGCGCACTGCCCTTCTCTCCACATTTATGTGTTTGTTTGTTTGTCTATCTAATCTTTTGGGTTTTTTTTCTAATGAGGTCGACCAGTTGTCTATTTATTATTGTTTTTTACTACGCATCAAGCTGCGCTGCTTGTCTTTGCTCCTGTGTGCTCGCGGACTCTCGCCTTTTCCACTTATTTTTATTTTTGATTTATTTTTGATTTATTTTGTCAATTTAAAAAAAAAATTCGCATCGTGCTGTGCTGTTTGTGTTTGCTTGAGTGCATTCGCGCGCTCTCGCTTTCTCCACTTTACAATTTTTTTGTTATTATTTATCTATTCCTGAGAGTTTATCTTATTTTTTATTTTTTTATTTAAATGAAGTCGACCAGTTGCCTGCCCTTCCTTCCATTATCCGTCACCGAGACAAACTTAACAAAGTTCTGAGGTCGACCTTGTAAATATAAGGATTCAGGTCTGTCTGCTGTTTACCTTTGCTCCTGCTCGCACTGCCCTTCTCTCCACATTTATGTGTTTGTTTGTTTGTCTATCTAATCTTTTGGGTTTTTATTTCTAATGAGGTCGACCAGTTGTCTATTTATTATTCTTTTTACTACGCATCAAGCTGCGCTGCTTGTCTTTGCTCCTGAGTGCTCGCGCACTCTCGCCTTTTCCACTTATTTTTATTTTTGATTTATTTTTGATTTATTTTGTCAATTTAAAAAAAAATACGCATCGTGCTGTGCTGTTTTGTTTGCTTGAGTGCATTCGCGCGCTCTCGCTTTCTCCAATTTACAATTTTTTTGTTATTATTTATCCATTCCTGAGTTTATCTTATTTTTTATTTGTTTATTTAAATGAAGTCGACCAGTTGCCTGCCCTTCCTTCCATTATCCGTCACCGAGACAAACTGAACAAAGTTCTGAGGTCGACCTTGTAAAGATAAGGATTCAGGTCTGTCTGCTGTTTACCTTTGCTCCTGCGCGCACTGCCCTTCTCTCCACATTTATGTGTTTGTTTGTTTGTCTATCTAATCTTTTGGGTTTTTATTTCTAATGAGGTCGACCAGTTGTCTATTTATTATTTTTTTTACTACGCATCAAGCTGCGCTGCTTGTCTTTGCTCCTGTGTGCTCGCGCACTCTCGCCTTTTCCACTTATTTTTATTTTTGATTTATTTTTGATTTATTTTGTCAATTTTAAAAAAAATACGCATCGTGCTGTGCTGTTTGTGTTTGCTTGAGTGCATTCGCGCGCTCTCGCTTTCTCCAATTTACAATTTTTTTGTTATTATTTATCTATTCCTGAGAGTTTATCTTATTTTTTAATTGTTTATTTTAATGAAGTCGACCAGTTGCCTGCCCTTCCTTCCATTATCCATCACCGAGACAAACTGAACAAAGTTCTGAGGTCGACCTTGTAAAGATAAGGATTCAGGTCTGTCTGCTGTTTACCTTTGCTCCTGCCCGCACTGCCCTTCTCTCCACATTTATGTGTTTGTTTGTTTCTCTATCTAATCTTTTGGGTTTTTATTTCTAATGAGGTCGACCAGTTGTCTATTTATTATTTTTTTTACTTCGCATCAAGCTGCGCTGCTTGTCTTTCCTCCTGTGTGCTCGCGCACTCTCGCCTTTTCCACTTATTTTTATTTTTGATTTATTTTTGATTTATTTTGTCAATTTTTGAAAAAAATACGCATCGTGCTGTGCTGTTTGTGTTTGCTTGAGTGCATTCGCGCGCTCTCGCTTTCTCCACTTTACAATTTTTTTGTTATTATTTATCTATTACTGAGAGTTTATCTTATTTTTTATTTGTTTATTTAAATGAAGTCGACCAGTTGCCTGCCCTTCCTTCCATTATCCGTCACCGAGACAAACTGAACAAAGTTCTGAGGTCGACCTTTTAAATATAAGGATTCAGGTCTGTCTGCTGTTTACCTTTGCTCCTGCGCGCACTGCCCTTCTCTCCACATTTATGTGTTTGTTTGTTTGTCTATCTAATCTTTTGGGTTTTTATTTCTAATGAGGTCGACCAGTTGTCTATTTATTATTTTTTTTACTACGCATCAAGCTGCGCTGCTTGTCTTTGCTCCTGTGTGCTCGCGCACTCTCTCCTTTTCCACTTATTTTTATTTTTGATTTATTTTTGATTTATTTTGTCAATTTTAAAAAAAAATACGCATCGTGCTGTGCTGTTTGTGTTTGCTTGAGTGCATTCGCGCGCTCTCGCTTTCTCCAATTTACAATTTTTTTGTTATTATTTATCCATTCCTGAGTTTATCTTATTTTTTATTTGTTTATTTAAATGAAGTCGACCAGTTGCCTGCCCTTCCTTCCATTATCCGTCACCGAGAGAAACTGAACAAAGTTCTGAGGTCGACCTTGTAAAGATAAGGATTCAGGTCTGTCTGCTGTTTACCTTTGCTCCTGCGCGCACTGCCCTTCTCTCCACATTTATGTGTTTGTTTGTTTGTCTATCTAATCTTTTGGGTTTTTTTTTCTAATGAGGTCGACCAGTTGTCTATTTATTATTGTTTTTTACTACGCATCAAGCTGCGCTGCTTGTCTTTGCTCCTGTGTGCTCGCGGACTCTCGCCTTTTCCACTTATTTTTATTTTTGATTTATTTTTGATTTATTTTGTCAATTTAAAAAAAAAATTCGCATCGTGCTGTGCTGTTTGTGTTTGCTTGAGTGCATTCGCGCGCTCTCGCTTTCTCCACTTTACAATTTTTTTGTTATTATTTATCTATTCCTGAGAGTTTATCTTATTTTTTATTTTTTTATTTAAATGAAGTCGACCAGTTGCCTGCCCTTCCTTCCATTATCCGTCACCGAGACAAACTTAACAAAGTTCTGAGGTCGACCTTGTAAATATAAGGATTCAGGTCTGTCTGCTGTTTACCTTTGCTCCTGCGCGCACTGCCCTTCTCTCCACATTTATGTGTTTGTTTGTTTGTCTATCTAATCTTTTGGGTTTTTATTTCTAATGAGGTCGACCAGTTGTCTATTTATTATTTTTTTTACTATGCATCAAGCTGCGCTGCTTGTCTTTGCTCCTGTGTGCTCGCGCACTCTCGCCTTTTCCACTTATTTTTATTTTTGATTTATTTTTGATTTATTTTGTCAATTTAAAAAAAAATTTCGCATCGTGCTGTGCTGTTTGTGTTTGCTTGATTGCATTTGCGCGCTCTCGCTTTCTCCACTTTACAATTTTTTGTTATTATTTATCTATTCCTGAGAGTTTATCTTATTTTTTATTTGTTTATTTTAATGAAGTCGACCAGTTGCCTGCCCTTCCTTCCATTATCCGTCACCGAGACAAACTGAACAAAGTTCTGAGGTCGACCTTGTAAAGAGAAGGATTCAGGTCTGTCTGCTGTTTACCTTTGCTCCTGCGCGCACTGCCCTTCTCTCCACATTTATGTGTTTGTTTGTTTGTCTATCTAATCTTTTGGGTTTTTATTTCTAATGAGGTCGACCAGTTGTCTATTTATTATTTTTTTTACTTCGCATCAAGCTGCGCTGCTTGACTTTGCTCCTGTGTGCTCGCGCACTCTCGCCTTTTCCACTTATTTTTATTTTTGATTTATTTTTGATTTATTTTTCAATTTTTAAAAAAAATACGCATCGTGCTGTGCTGTTTGTGGTTGCTTGAGAGCATTCGCGCGCTCTCGCTTTCTCCACTTTACAATTTTTTTTGTTATTATTTATCTATTCCTGAGAGTTTATCTTATTTTTTATTTGTTTATTTAAATGAAGTCGACCAGTTGCCTGCCCTTCCTTCCATTATCCGTCACCGAGACAAACTGAACAAAGTTCTGAGGTCGACCTTGTAAAGATAAGGATTCAGGTCTGTCTGCTGTTTACCTTTGCTCCTGCGCGCACTGCCCTTCTCTCCACATTTATTTGTTTGTTTGTTTGTCTATCTAATCTTTTGGGTTTTTATTTCTAATGAGGTCGACCAGTTGTCTATTTATTATTTTTTTTACTACGCATCAAGCTGCGCTGCTTGTCTTTGCTCCTGTGTGCTCGCGCACTCTCGCCTTTTCCACTTATTTTTATTTTTGATTTATTTTTGATTTATTTTGTCAACTTTTGAAAAAAATACGCATCGTGCTGTGCTGTTTGTGTTTGCTTGAGTGCATTCGCGCGCTCTCGCTTTCTCCAATTTACAATTTTTTTTGTTATTATTTATCCATTCCTGAGTTTATCTTATTTTTTATTTGTTTATTTAAATGAAGTCGACCAGTTGCCTGCCCTTCCTTCCATTATCCGTCACCGAGACAAACTGAACAAAGTTCTGAAGTCGACCTTGTAAAGATTAGGATTCAGGTCTGTCTGCTGTTTACCTTTGCTCCTGCGCGCACTGCCCTTCTCTCCACATTTATGTGTTTGTTTGTTTGTCTATCTAATCTTTTGGGTTTTTATTTCTAATGAGGTCGACAGGTTGTCTATTTATTATTGTTTTTTACTACGCATCAAGCTGCGCTGCTTGTCTTTGCTCCTGTGTGCTCGCGGACTCTCGCCTTTTCCACTTATTTTTATTTTTGATTTATTTTTGATTTATTTTGTCAATTTAAAAAAAAATTCGCATCGTGCTGTGCTGTTTGTGTTTGCTTGAGTGCATTCGCGCGCTCTCGCTTTCTCCACTTTACAATTTTTTGTTATTATTTATCTATTCCTGAGAGTTTATCTTATTTTTTATTTTTTTATTTAAATGAAGTCGACCAGTTGCCTGCCCTTCCTTCCATTATCCGTCACCGAGACAAACTGAACAAAGTTCTGAGGTCGACCTTGTAAAGATAAGGATTCAGGTCTGTCTGCTGTTTACCTTTGCTCCTGCGCGCACTGCCCTTCTCTCCACATTTATGTGTTTGTTTGTTTGTCTATCTAATCTTTTGGGTTTTTATTTCTAATGAGGTCGACCAGTTGTCTATTTATTATTTTTTTTACTACGCATCAAGCTGCGCTGCTTGTCTTTGCTCCTGTGTGCTCGCGCACTCTCGCCTTTTCCACTTATTTTTATTTTTGATTTATTTTTGATTTATTTTGTCAATTTTAAAAAAAATACGCATCGTGCTGTGCTGTTTGTGTTTGCTTGAGTGCATTCGCGCGCTCTCGCTTTCTCCAATTTACAATTTTTTTGTTATTATTTATCCATTCCTGAGTTTATCTTATTTTTTATTTGTTTATTTAAATGAAGTCGACCAGTTGCCTGCCCTTCCTTCCATTATCCGTCACCGAGACAAACTGAACAAAGTTCTGAGGTCGACCTTGTAAAGATAAGGATTCAGGTCTGTCTGCTGTTTACCTTTGCTCCTGCGCGCACTGCCCTTCTCTCCACATTTATGTGTTTGTTTGTTTGTCTGTCTAATCTTTTGGGTTTTTATTTCTAATGAGGTCGACCAGTTGTCTATTTATTATTGTTTTTTACTATGCATCAAGCTGCGCTGCTTGTCTTTGCTCTTGTGTGCTCGCGGACTCTCGCCTTTTCCACTTATTTTTATTTTTGATTTATTTTTGATTTATTTTGTCAATTTAAAAAAAAAATTCGCATCGTGCTGTGCTGTTTGTGTTTGCTTGATTGCATTTGCGCGCTCTCGCTTTCTCCACTTTACAATTTTTTTGTTATTATTTATCTATTCCTGAGAGTTTATCTTATTTTATAATTGTTTATTTTAATGAAGTCGACCAGTTGCCTGCCCTTCCTTCCATTATCCATCACCGAGACAAACTGAACAAAGTTCTGAGGTCGACCTTGTAAAGAGAAGGATTCAGGTCTGTCTGCTGTTTACCTTTGCTCCTGCCCGCACTGCCCTTCTCTCCACATTTATGTGTTTGTTTGTTTGTCTATCTAATCTTTTGGGTTTTTATTTCTAATGAGGTCGACCAGTTGTCTATTTATTATTTTTTTTACTTCGCATCAAGCTGCGCTGCTTGTCTTTGCTCCTGTGTGCTCGCGCACTCTCGCCTTTTCCACTTATTTTTATTTTTGATTTATTTTTGATTTATTTTGTCAATTTTTAAAAAAAATACGCATCGTGCTGTGCTGTTTGTGTTTGCTTGAGTGCATTCGCGCGCTCTCGCTTTCTCCACTTTACAATTTTTTTGTTATTATTTATCTATTACTGAGAGTTTATCTTATTTTTTATTTGTTTATTTAAATGAAGTCGACCAGTTGCCTGCCCTTCCTTCCATTATCCGTCACCGAGACAAACTGAACAAAGTTCTGAGGTCGACCTTGTAAATATAAGGATTCAGGTCTGTCTGCTGTTTACCTTTGCTCCTGCGCGCACTGCCCTTCTCTCCACATTTATGTGTTTGTTTGTTTGTCTATCTAATCTTTTGGGTTTTTATTTCTAATGAGGTCGACCAGTTGTCTATTTATTATTTTTTTTACTACGCATCAAGCCGCGCTGCTTGTCTTTGCTCCTGTGTTCTCGCGCACTCTCGCCTTTTCCACTTATTTGTAGTTTTGATTTATTTTGTCAATTAAAAAAAATACGCATCGTGCTGTGCTGTTTTTGTTTGCTTGAGTGCATTCGCGCGCTCTCGCTTTCTCAACTTTACAGTTTTTTTGTTATTATTTATCTATTCCTGAGAGTTTACCTTATTTTTTATTTGTTTATTTAAATGAAGTCACCAGTTGCCTGCCCTTCCTTCCATTATCCGTCACCGAGACAAACTGAACAAAGTTCTGAGGACGACCTTGTAAAGATAAGGATTCAGGTCTGTCTGCTGTTTACCTTTGCTCCTGCGCGCACTGCCCTTCTCTCCACATTTATGTGTTTGTTTGTTTGTCTATCTAATCTTTTGTGTTTTTATTTCTAATGAGGTCGACCAGTTGTCTATTTATTATTTTTTTTACTACGCATCAAGCTGCGCTGATTGTCTTTGCTCCTGTGTGCTCGCGGACTCTCGCCTTTTCCACTTATTTTTATTTTTGATTTATTTTTGATTTATTTTGTCAATTTTTGAAAAAAATACGCATCGTGCTGTGCTGTTTGTGGTTGCTTGAGAGCATTCGCGCGCTCTCGCTTTCTCCACTTTACAATTTTTTTTGTTATTATTTATCTATTCCTGAGAGTTTATCTTATTCTTTATTTGTTTATTTAAATGAAGTCGACCAGTTGCCTGCCCTTCCTTCCATTATCCGTCACCGAGACAAACTGAACAAAGTTCTGAGGTCGACCTTGTAAAGAGAAGGATTCAGGTCTGTCTGCTGTTTACCTTTGCTCCTGCGCGCACTGCCCTTCTCTCCACATTTATGTGTTTGTTTGTTTGTCTATCTAATCTTTTGGGTTTTTATTTCTAATGAGGTCGACCAGTTGTCTATTTATTATTTTTTTTTACTTCGCATCAAGCTGCGCTGCTTGACTTTGCTCCTGTGTGCTCGCGCACTCTCGCCTTTTCCACTTATTTTTATTTTTGATTTATTTTTGATTTATTTTTCAATTTTTAAAAAAAATACGCATCGTGCTGTGCTGTTTGTGGTTGCTTGAGAGCATTCGCGCGCTCTCGCTTTCTCCACTTTACAATTTTTTTTGTTATTATTTATCTATTCCTGAGAGTTTATCTTATTTTTTATTTGTTTATTTAAATGAAGTCGACCAGTTGCCTGCCCTTCCTTCCATTATCCGTCACCGAGACAAACTGAACAAAGTTCTGAGGTCGACCTTGTAAAGATTAGGATTCAGGTCTGTCTGCTGTTTACCTTTGCTCCTGCGCGCACTGCCCTTCTCACCACATTTATGTGTTTGTTTGTTTGTCTATCTAATCTTTTGGGTTTTTATTTCTAATGAGGTCGACAGGTTGTCTATTTATTATTGTTTTTTACTACGCATCAAGCTGCGCTGCTTGTCTTTGCTCCTGTGTGCTCGCGGACTCTCGCCTTTTCCACTTATTTTTATTTTTGATTTATTTTTGATTTATTTTGTCAATTTAAAAAAAAAATTCGCATCGTGCTGTGCTGTTTGTGTTTGCTTGAGTGCATTCGCGCGCTCTCGCTTTCTCCACTTTACAATTTTTTGTTATTATTTATCTATTCCTGAGAGTTTATCTTATTTTTTATTTTTTTATTTAAATGAAGTCGACCAGTTGCCTGCCCTTCCTTCCATTATCCGTCACCGAGACAAACTTAACAAAGTTCTGAGGTCGACCTTGTAAATATAAGGATTCAGGTCTGTCTGCTGTTTACCTTTGCTCCTGCGCGCACTGCCCTTCTCTCCACATTTATGTGTTTGTTTGTTTGTCTATCTAATCTTTTGGGTTTTTATTTCTAATGAGGTCGACCAGTTGTCTATTTATTATTTTTTTTACTACGCAACAAGCTGCGCTGCTTGTCTTTGCTCCTGTGTGCTCGCGCACTCTCGCCTTTTCCACTTATTTTTATTTTTGATTTATTTTTGATTTATTTTGTCAATTTAAAAAAAAATACGCATCGTGCTGTGCTGTTTGTGTTTGCTTGAGTGCATTCGCGCGCTCTCGCTTTCTCCAATTTACAATTTTTTTGTTATTATTTATCCATTCCTGAGTTTATCTTATTTTTTATTTGTTTATTTAAATGAAGTCGACCAGTTGCCTGCCCTTCCTTCCATTATCCGTCACCGAGACAAACTGAACAAAGTTCTGAGGTCGACCTTGTAAAGATAAGGATTCAGGTCTGTCTGCTGTTTACCTTTGCTCCTGCGCGCACTGCCCTTCTCTCCACATTTATGTGTTTGTTTGTTTGTCTGTCTAATCTTTTGGGTTTTTATTTCTAATGAGGTCGACCAGTTGTCTATTTATTATTGTTTTTTACTATGCATCAAGCTGCGCTGCTTGTCTTTGCTCCTGTGTGCTCGCGGACTCTCGCCTTTTCCACTTATTTTTATTTTTGATTTATTTTTGATTTATTTTGTCAATTTAAAAAAAAAATTCGCATCGTGCTGTGCTGTTTGTGTTTGCTTGATTGCATTTGCGCGCTCTCGCTTTCTCCACTTTACAATTTTTTTGTTATTATTTATCTATTCCTGAGAGTTTATCTTATTTTTTAATTGTTTATTTTAATGAAGTCGACCAGTTGCCTGCCCTTCCTTCCATTATCCATCACCGAGACAAACTGAACAAAGTTCTGAGGTCGACCTTGTAAAGAGAAGGATTCAGGTCTGTCTGCTGTTTATCTTTGCTCCTGCCCGCACTGCCCTTCTCTCCACATTTATGTGTTTGTTTGTTTGTCTATCTAATCTTTTGGGTTTTTATTTCTAATGAGGTCGACCAGTTGTCTATTTATTATTTTTTTTACTTCGCATCAAGCTGCGCTGCTTGTCTTTGCTCCTGTGTGCTCGCGCACTCTCGCCTTTTCCACTTATTTTTATTTTTGATTTATTTTTGATTTATTTTGTCAATTTTTAAAAAAAATACGCATCGTGCTGTGCTGTTTGTGTTTGCTTGAGTGCATTCGCGCGCTCTCGCTTTCTCCACTTTACAATTTTTTTGTTATTATTTATCTATTACTGAGAGTTTATCTTATTTTTTATTTGTTTATTTAAATGAAGTCGACCAGTTGCCTGCCCTTCCTTCCATTATCCGTCACCGAGACAAACTGAACAAAGTTCTGAGGTCGACCTTGTAAATATAAGGATTCAGGTCTGTCTGCTGTTTACCTTTGCTCCTGCGCGCACTGCCCTTCTCTCCACATTTATGTGTTTGTTTGTTTGTCTATCTAATCTTTTGGGTTTTTATTTCTAATGTGGTCGACCAGTTGTCTATTTATTATTTTTTTTACTACGCATCAAGCCGCGCTGCTTGTCTTTGCTCCTGTGTTCTCGCGCACTCTCGCCTTTTCCACTTATTTTTATTTTTGATTTATTTTTGATTTATTTTGTCAATATAAAAAAAAAATTCGCATCGTGCTGTGCTGTTTGTGTTTGCTTGAGTGCATTCGCGCGCTCTCGCTTTCTCCACTTTACAATTTTTTGTTATTATTTATCTATTCCTGAGAGTTTATCTTATTTTTTATTTTTTTATTTAAATGAAGTCGACCAGTTGCCTGCCCTTCCTTCCATTATCCGTCACCGAGACAAACTTAACAAAGTTCTGAGGTCGACCTTGTAAATATAAGGATTCAGGTCTGTCTGCTGTTTACCTTTGCTCCTGCGCGCACTGCCCTTCTCTCCACATTTATGTGTTTGTTTGTTTGTCTATCTAATCTTTTGGGTTTTTATTTCTAATGAGGTCGACCAGTTGTCTATTTATTATTTTTTTTACTACGCATCAAGCTGCGCTGCTTGTCTTTGCTCCTGTGTGCTCGCGCACTCTCGCCTTTTCCACTTATTTTTATTTTTGATTTATTTTTGATTTATTTTGTCAATTTTAAAAAAAATACGCATCGTGCTGTGCTGTTTGTGTTTGCTTGAGTGCATTCGCGCGCTCTCGCTTTCTCCAATTTACAATTTTTTTGTTATTATTTATCCATTCCTGAGTTTATCTTATTTTTTATTTGTTTATTTAAATGAAGTCGACCAGTTGCCTGCCCTTCCTTCCATTATCCGTCACCGAGACAAACTGAACAAAGTTCTGAGGTCGACCTTGTAAAGATAAGGATTCAGGTCTGTCTGCTGTTTACCTTTGCTCCTGCGCGCACTGCCCTTCTCTCCACATTTATGTGTTTGTTTGTTTGTCTGTCTAATCTTTTGGGTTTTTATTTCTAATGAGGTCGACCAGTTGTCTATTTATTATTGTTTTTTACTATGCATCAAGCTGCGCTGCTTGTCTTTGCTCCTGTGTGCTCGCGGACTCTCGCCTTTTCCACTTATTTTTATTTTTGATTTATTTTTGATTTATTTTGTCAATTTAAAAAAAATTCGCATCGTGCTGTGCTGTTTGTGTTTGCTTGATTGCATTTGCGCGCTCTCGCTTTCTCCACTTTACAATTTTTTTGTTATTATTTATCTATTCCTGAGAGTTTATCTTATTTTTTAATTGTTTATTTTAATGAAGTCGACCAGTTGCCTGCCCTTCCTTCCATTATCCATCACCGAGACAAACTGAACAAAGTTCTGAGGTCGACCTTGTAAAGAGAAGGATTCAGGTCTGTCTGCTGTTTACCTTTGCTCCTGCCCGCACTGCCCTTCTCTCCACATTTATGTGTTTGTTTGTTTGTCTATCTAATCTTTTGGGTTTTTATTTCTAATGAGGTCGACCAGTTGTCTATTTATTATTTTTTTTACTTCGCATCAAGCTGCGCTGCTTGTCTTTGCTCCTGTGTGCTCGCGCACTCTCGCCTTTTCCACTTATTTTTATTTTTGATTTATTTTTGATTTATTTTGTCAATTTTTAAAAAAAATACGCATCGTGCTGTGCTGTTTGTGTTTGCTTGAGTGCATTCGCGCGCTCTCGCTTTCTCCACTTTACAATTTTTTTGTTATTATTTATCTATTACTGAGAGTTTATCTTATTTTTTATTTGTTTATTTAAATGAAGTCGACCAGTTGCCTGCCCTTCCTTCCATTATCCGTCACCGAGACAAACTGAACAAAGTTCTGAGGTCGACCTTGTAAATATAAGGATTCAGGTCTGTCTGCTGTTTACCTTTGCTCCTGCGCGCACTGCCCTTCTCTCCACATTTATGTGTTTGTTTGTTTGTCTATCTAATCTTTTGGGTTTTTATTTCTAATGAGGTCGACCAGTTGTCTATTTATTATTTTTTTTACTACGCATCAAGCCGCGCTGCTTGTCTTTGCTCCTGTGTTCTCGCGCACTCTCGCCTTTTCCACTTATTTTTATTTTTGATTTATTTTTGATTTATTTTGTCAATTTTTGAAAAAAATACGCATCGTGCTGTGCTCTTTGTGGTTGCTTGAGAGCATTCGCGCGCTCTCGCTTTCTCCACTTTACAATTTTTTTTGTTATTATTTATCTATTCCTGAGAGTTTATCTTATTCTTTATTTGTTTATTTAAATGAAGTCGACCAGTTGCCTGCCCTTCCTTCCATTATCCGTCACCGAGACAAACTGAACAAAGTTCTGAGGTCGACCTTTTAAATATAAGGATTCAGGTCTGTCTGCTGTTTACCTTTGCTCCTGCGCGCACTGCCCTTCTCTCCACATTTATGTGTTTGTTTGTTTGTCTATCTAATCTTTTGGGTTTTTATTTCTAATGAGGTCGACCAGTTGTCTATTTATTATTTTTTTTACTACGCATCAAGCTGCGCTGCTTGTCTTTGCTCCTGTGTGCTCGCGCACTCTCTCCTTTTCCACTTATTTTTATTTTTGATTTATTTTTGATTTATTTTGTCAATTTTAAAAAAAAATACGCATCGTGCTGTGCTGTTTGTGTTTGCTTGAGTGCATTCGCGCGCTCTCGCTTTCTCCAATTTACAATTTTTTTGTTATTATTTATCCATTCCTGAGTTTATCTTATTTTTTATTTGTTTATTTAAATGAAGTCGACCAGTTGCCTGCCCTTCCTTCCATTATCCGTCACCGAGAGAAACTGAACAAAGTTCTGAGGTCGACCTTGTAAAGATAAGGATTCAGGTCTGTCTGCTGTTTACCTTTGCTCCTGCGCGCACTGCCCTTCTCTCCACATTTATGTGTTTGTTTGTTTGTCTATCTAATCTTTTGGGTTTTTTTTTCTAATGAGGTCGACCAGTTGTCTATTTATTATTGTTTTTTACTACGCATCAAGCTGCGCTGCTTGTCTTTGCTCCTGTGTGCTCGCGGACTCTCGCCTTTTCCACTTATTTTTATTTTTGATTCATTTTTGATTTATTTTGTCAATTTAAAAAAAAAATTCGCATCGTGCTGTGCTGTTTGTGTTTGCTTGAGTGCATTCGCGCGCTCTCGCTTTCTCCACTTTACAATTTTTTTGTTATTATTTATCTATTCCTGAGAGTTTATCTTATTTTTTATTTTTTTATTTAAATGAAGTCGACCAGTTGCCTGCCCTTCCTTCCATTATCCGTCACCGAGACAAACTTAACAAAGTTCTGAGGTCGACCTTGTAAATATAAGGATTCAGGTCTGTCTGCTGTTTACCTTTGCTCCTGCGCGCACTGCCCTTCTCTCCATATTTATGTGTTTGTTTGTTTGTCTATCTAATCTTTTGGGTTTTTATTTCTAATGAGGTCGACCAGTTGTCTATTTATTATTTTTTTTACTATGCATCAAGCTGCGCTGCTTGTCTTTGCTCCTGTGTGCTCGCGCACTCTCGCCTTTTCCACTTATTTTTATTTTTGATTTATTTTTGATTTATTTTTCAATTTTTAAAAAAAATACGCATCGTGCTGTGCTGTTTGTGGTTGCTTGAGAGCATTCGCGCGCTCTCGCTTTCTCCACTTTACAATTTTTTTTGTTATTATTTATCTATTCCTGAGAGTTTATCTTATTTTTTATTTGTTTATTTAAATGAAGTCGACCAGTTGCCTGCCCTTCCTTCCATTATCCGTCACCGAGACAAACTGAACAAAGTTCTGAGGTCGACCTTGTAAAGATAAGGATTCAGGTCTGTCTGCTGTTTACCTTTGCTCCTGCGCGCACTGCCCTTCTCTCCACATTTATTTGTTTGTTTGTTTGTCTATCTAATCTTTTGGGTTTTTATTTCTAATGAGGTCGACCAGTTGTCTATTTATTATTTTTTTTACTACGCATCAAGCTGCGCTGCTTGTCTTTGCTCCTGTGTGCTCGCGCACTCTCGCCTTTTCCACTTATTTTTATTTTTGATTTATTTTTGATTTATTTTGTCAACTTTTGAAAAAAATACGCATCGTGCTGTGCTGTTTGTGTTTGCTTGAGTGCATTCGCGCGCTCTCGCTTTCTCCAATTTACAATTTTTTTTGTTATTATTTATCCATTCCTGAGTTTATCTTATTTTTTATTTGTTTATTTAAATGAAGTCGACCAGTTGCCTGCCCTTCCTTCCATTATCCGTCACCGAGACAAACTGAACAAAGTTCTGAGGTCGACCTTGTAAAGATTAGGATTCAGGTCTGTCTGCTGTTTACCTTTGCTCCTGCGCGCACTGCCCTTCTCTCCACATTTATGTGTTTGTTTGTTTGTCTATCTAATCTTTTGGGTTTTTATTTCTAATGAGGTCGACAGGTTGTCTATTTATTATTGTTTTTTACTACGCATCAAGCTGCGCTGCTTGTCTTTGCTCCTGTGTGCTCGCGGACTCTCGCCTTTTCCACTTATTTTTATTTTTGATTTATTTTTGATTTATTTTGTCAATTTAAAAAAAAATTCGCATCGTGCTGTGCTGTTTGTGTTTGCTTGAGTGCATTCGCGCGCTCTCGCTTTCTCCACTTTACAATTTTTTGTTATTATTTATCTATTCCTGAGAGTTTATCTTATTTTTTATTTTTTTATTTAAATGAAGTCGACCAGTTGCCTGCCCTTCCTTCCATTATCCGTCACCGAGACAAACTGAACAAACTTGTGAGGTCGACCTTGTAAAGATAAGGATTCAGTTCTGTCTGCTGTTTACCTTTGCTCCTGCGCGCACTGCCCTTCTCTCCACATTTATGTGTTTGTTTGTTTGTCTATCTAATCTTTTGGGTTTTTATTTCTAATGAGGTCAACCAGTTTTCTATTTATTATTTTTTTTACGACGCATCAAGCTGCGCTGCTTGTCTTTGCTCCTGTGTGCTCGCGCACTCTCGCTTTTTCCACTTATTTTTATTTTTGATTTATTTTTGATTTATTTTGTCAATTTAAAATAAAATACGTATCGTGCTGTGCTGTTTGTGTTTGCTTGAGTGCATTCGCGCGCTCTCGCTTTCTCCACTTTACAATTTTTTTTTATTATTTATCTATTCCTGAGAGTTTATCTTATTTTTTATTTGTTTATTTAAATGAAGTCGACCAGTTGCCTGCCCTTCCTTCCATTATCCGTCACCGAGACAAACTGAACAAAGTTCTGAGGTCGACCTTGTAAAGATAAGAATTCAGGTCTACCTGCTGTTTACCTTTGCTCCTGCGCGCACTGCCCTTCTCTCCACATTTATGTGTTTGTTTGTCTATCTAATCTTTTGGGTTTTTATTTCTAATGAGGTCGACCAGTTGTCTATTTATTATTTTTTTTACTACGCATCAAGCTGCGCTGCTTGTCTTTGCTCCTGTGTGCTCGCGCACTCTCGCTTTTTCCACTTATTTTTATTTTTGATTTATTTTTGATTTATTTTGTCAACTTAAAAAAAAAATACGTATCGTGCTGTGCTGTTTGTGTTTGCTTGAGTGCATTCGCGCGCTCTCGCTTTCTCCACTTTACAATTTTTTTTTATTATTTATCTATTCCTGAGAGTTTATCTTATTTTTTATTTGTTTATTTAAATGAAGTCGACCAGTTGCCTGCCCTTCCTTCCATTATCCGTCACCGAGACAAACTGAACAAAGTTCTGAGGTCGACCTTGTAAAGATAAGGATTCAGGTCTGTCTGTTGTTTACCTTTGCTCCTGCGCGCACTGCCCTTCTCTCCACATTTATGTGTTTGTTTGTCTATCTAATCTTTTGGGTTTTTATTTCTAATGAGGTCGACCAGTTGTCTATTTATTATTTTTTTTACTACGCATCAAGCTGCGCTGCTTGTCTTTGCTCCTGTGTGCTCGCGCACTCTCGCCTTTTCCACTTATTTTTATTTTTGATGTATTTTTGATTTATTTTGTCAATTTTTAAAAAAAATACGCATCGTGCTGTGCTGTTTGTGTTTGCTTGAGTGCATTCGCGCGCTCTCGCTTTCTCCACTTTACAATTTTTTTGTTATTATTTATCTATTCCTGAGAGTTTATCTTATTTTTTATTTGTTTATTTAAATGAAGTCGACCAGTTGCATGCCCTTCCTTCCAATATCCGTCACCGAGACAAACTGAACAAAGTTCTGAGGTCGACCTTTTAAAGATAAGGATTCAGGTCTGTCTGCTGTTTACCTTTGCTCCTGCGCGCACTGCCCTTCTCTCCACATTTATGTGTTTGGTTGTTTGTCTATCTAATCTTTTGGGTTTTTATTTCTAATGAGGTCGACCAGTTGTCTATTTATTATTTTTTTACTACGCATCAAGCTGCGCTGCTTGTCTTTGCTCCTGTGTGCTCGCGCACTCTCGCCTTTTCCACTTATTTTTATTTTGATTTATTTTTGATTTATTTTGTCAATTTTAAAAAAAATACGCATCGTGCTGTGCTGTTTGTGTTTGCTTGAGTGCATTCGCGCGCTCTCGCTTTCTCCAATTTACAATTTTTTTGTTATTATTTATCCATTCCTGAGTTTATCTTATTTTTTATTTGTTTATTTAAATGAAGTCGACCAGTTGCCTGCCCTTCCTTCCATTATCCGTCACCGAGACAAACTGAACAAAGTTCTGAGGTCGACCTTGTAAAGATAAGGATTCAGGTCTGTCTCCTGTTTACCTTTGCTCCTGCGCGCACTGCCCTTCTCTCCACATTTATGTGTTTGTTTGTTTGTCTGTCTAATCTTTTGGGTTTTTATTTCTAATGAGGTCGACCAGTTGTCTATTTATTATTGTTTTTTACTACGCATCAAGCTGCGCTGCTTGTCTTTGTTCCTGTGTGCTCGCGCACTCTCGCCATTTTCACTTATTTTTATTTTTGATTTATTTTGTCAATTTAAAAAAAATACGCATCGTGCTGTGCTGTTTGTGTTTGCTTGAGTGCATTTGCGCGCTCTCGCTTTCTCCACTTTACAATTTTTTTGTTATTATTTATCTATTCCTGAGAGTTTATCTTATTTTTTATATGTTTATTTAATGAATTCGACCAGTTGCCTGCCCTTCCTTCCATTATCCGTCACCGAGACAAACTGAACAAAGTTCTGAGGTCGACCTTGTAAAGAGAAGGATTCAGGTCTGTCTGCTGTTTACCTTTGCTCCTGCCCGCACTGCCCTTCTCTCCACATTTATGTGTTTGTTTGTTTGTCTATCTAATCTTTTGGGTTTTTATTTCTAATGAGGTCGACCAGTTGTTTATTTATTATTTTTTTTACTACGCATCAAGCTGCGCTGCTTGTCTTTGCTCCTGTGTGCTCGCGCACTCTCGCCTTTTCCACTTATTTTTATTTTTGATTTATTTTGATTTATTTTGTCAATTAAAAAAAATACGCATCGTGCTGTGCTGTTTGTGTTTGCTTGAGTGCATTCGCGCGTTCTCGCTTTCTCCACTTAACAATTTTTTTGTTATTATTTATCTATTCCTGAGAGTTTATCTTATTTTTTATTTGTTTATTTAAATGAAGTCGACCAGTTGCCTGCCCTTCCTTCCATTATCCGTCACCGAGACAAACTGAACAAAGTTCTGAGGTCGACCTTGTAAATATAAGGATTCAGGTCTGTCTGCTGTGTACCTTTGCTCCTGCGCGCACTGCCCTCTCTCCACATTTATGTGTTTGTTTGTTTGTCTATCTAATCTTTTGGGTTTTTATTTCTAATGAGGTCGACCAGTTGTCTATTTATTATTTTTTTTACTACGCATCAAGCTGGGCTGCTTGTCTTTGCTCCTGTGTGCTCGCGGACTCTCGCCTTTTCCACTTATTTTTATTTTTGATTTATTTTTGATTTATTTTGTCAATTAAAAAAAAATACGCATCGTGCTGTGCTGTTTGTGTTTGCTTGAGTGCATTCGTGCGCTCTCGCTTTCTCCACTTTACAGTTTTTTTGTTATTATTTATCTATTCCTGAGAGTTTATCTTATTTTTTATTTGTTTATTTAAATGAAGTCACCAGTTGCCTGCCCTTCCTTCCATTATCCGTCACTGAGACAAACTGAACAAAGTTCTGAGGTCGACCTTGTAAAGATAAGGATTCAGGTCTGTCTGCTGTTTACCTTTTCTCCTGCGCGCACTGCCCTTCTCTCCACATTTATGTGTTTGTTTGTTTGTCTATCTAATCTTTTGGGTTTTTATTTCTAATGAGGTCGACCAGTTGTCTATTTATTATTTTTTTTACTACGCATCAAGCTGCGCTGCTTGTCTTTGCTCCTGTGTGCTCTCGCACTCTCGCCTTTTCCACTTATTTTTATTTTTCATTTATTTTTTATTTATTTTGTCAATTTTAAAAAAAAATACGCATCGTGCTGTGCTGTTTGTGTTTGCTTGAGTGCATTCGCGCGCTCTCGCTTTCTCCACTTTACAATTTTTTTGTTATTATTTATCTATTCCTGAGAGTTTATCTTATTTTTTATTTGTTTATTTAAATGAAGTCGACCAGTTGCCTGCCCTTCCTTCCATTATCCGTCACCGAGACAAACTGAACAAAGTTCTGAGGTCGACCTTGTAAATATAAGGATTCAGGTCTGTCTGCTGTTTACCTTTGCTCCTGCGCGCACTGCCCTTCTCTCCACATTTATGTGTTTGTTTGTTTGTCTATCTAATCTTTTGGGTTTTTATTTCTAATGAGGTCGACCAGTTGTCTATTTATTATTTTTTTTACTACGCATCAAGCTGGGCTGCTTGTCTTTGCTCCTGTGTGCTCGCGGACTCTCGCCTTTTCCACTTATTTTTATTTTTGATTTATTTTGATTTATTTTGTCAATTAAAAAAAATACGCATCGTGCTGTGCTGTTTGTGTTTGCTTGAGTGCATTCGCGCGCTCTCGCTTTCTCCACTTTACAATTTTTTTGTTATTATTTATCTATTCCTGAGAGTTTATCTTATTTTTTATTTGTTTATTTAAATGAAGTCGACCAGTTGCCTGCCCTTCCTTCCACTATCCGTCACCGAGACAAACTGAACAAAGTTCTGAGGTCGACCTTGTAAAGATAAGGATTCAGGTCTGTCTGCTGTTTACCTTTGCTCCTGCGCGCACAGCCCTTCTCTCCACATTTATGTGTTTGTTTGTCTATCTAATATTTTGGGTTTTTATTTCTAATGAGGTCGACCAGTTGTCTATTTATTATTTTGTTTACTACGCATCAAGCTGCGCTGCTTGTCTTTGCTCCTGTGTGCTCGCTCACTCTCGCCTTTTCCACTTATTTTTATTTTTGATTTATTTTTGTTTTATTTTGTCAATGTATAAAAAAATACGCATCGTGCTGTGCTGTTTGTGTTTCCTTGAGTGCATTCGCGTGGTCTCGCTTTCTCCACTTTTCAATTTTTATGTTATTATTTATCTATTCCTGAGAGTTTATCTTATTTTTTATTTGTTTATTTAAATGAAGTCGACCAGTTGCCTGCCCTTCCTTCCATTATCCGTCACCGAGACAAACTGAACAAAGTTCTGAGGTCGACCATGTAAAGATAAGGATTCAGGTCTGTCTGCTGTTTACCATTGCTCCTGCCCGCACTGCCCTTCTCTCCACATTTATGTGTTTGTTTGTTTGTCTATCTAATCTTTTGTGTTTTTATTTCTAATGAGGTCGACCAGTTGTCTATTTATTAATTTTTTTAGTACGCGTCAAGCTGCGCTGCTTGTCTTTGCTCCTGTGTGCTCGCGCACTCTCGCCTTTTCCACTTATTTTTATTTTGATTTATTTTTGATATATTTTGTCAATTTAAAAAAAAATACGCATCGTGCTGTGCTGTTTGTGTTTGCTTGAGTGCATTCGCGCGCTCTCGCTTTCTCCACTTTACAATATTTTTGTTATTATTTATCTATTCCTGATAGTTTATCTTATTTTTTATTTGTTTATTTAAATGAAGTCGACCAGTTGCCTGCCCTTCCTTCCATTATCCGTCACTGAGACAAACTGAACAAAGTTCTGAGGTCGACCTTGTAAAGAGAAGGATTCAGGTCTGTCTGCTGTTTACCTTTGCTCCTGCGCGCACTGCCCTTCTCTCCACATTTATGTGTTTGTTTGTTTGTCTATCTAATCTTTTGGGTTTCTATTTCTAATGAGTTCGACCAGTTGTCTATTTATTATTTTATTTACTACGCATCAAGCTGCGCTCCATGTCTTTGCTCCTGTGTGCTCGTGCACTCTCGCCTTTTCCACTTATTTTTGATTTATTTTTGATTTATGTTGTCAATTTAAAAAAAAATACGCATCGTGCTGTGCTGTTTGTGTTTGCTTGAGTGCATTCGCGCGCTCTCGCTTTCTCCACTTTAGAATTTTTTTCTTATTATTTATCTATTCCTGAGAGTTTATCTTATTTTTTATTTGTTTATTTAAATGAAGTCGACCAGTTGCCTGCCCTTCCTTCCATTATCCGTCACCGAGACAAACTGAACAAAGTTCTGAGGTCGACCTTGTAAAGATAAGGATTCAGGTCTGTCTGCTGTTTACCTTTGCTCCTGCGCGCACTGCCCTTCTCTCCACATTTATGTGTTTGTTTGTTTGTCTATCTAATCTTTTGGGTTTTTATTTCTAATGAGGTCGACCAGTTGTCTATTTATTATTTTTTTTACTACGCATCAAGCTGCGCTGCTTGTCTTTGCTCCTGTGTGCTCGCGGACTCTCGCCTTTTCCACTTAGTTTTATTTTTGATTTATTTTGTCAATTTAAAAAAAATACGCATCGTGCTGTGCTGTTTGTGTTTGCTTGAGTGCATTGGCGCGCTCTCGCTTTCTCCACTTTACAATTTTTTTGTTATTATTTATCTATTCCTGAGAGATTATCTTATTTTTTATTTGTTTATTTAAATGAAGTCGACCAGTTGCCTGCACTTCCTTCCATTATTCGTCACCGAGACAAACTGAACAAAGTTCTGAGGTCGACCTTGTAAAGAAAAGGATTCAGGTCTGTCTGCTGCTTACCTTTGCTCCTGCGTGCACTGCCCTTCTCTCCACATTTATGTGTTTGTTTGTTTGTCTATCTAATCTTTTGGGTTTTTATTTCTAATGAGGTCGACCAGTTGTCTATTTATTATTTTTTTTACTACGCATCAAGCTGCGCTGCTTGTCTTTGCTCCTGTGTGCTCGCGCACTCTCGCCTTTTCCACTTATTTTTATTTTTGATTTATTTTGTCAATTAAAAAAAAATACGCATCGTACTGTGCTGTTTGTGTTTGCTTGAGTGCATTCGCGCGCTCTCGCTTTCTCCACTTTACAATTTTTTTGTTATTATTTATCTATTCCTGAGAGTTTATCTTATTTTTTATTTGTTTATTTAAATGAAGTCGACCAGTTGCCTGCCCTTCCTTCCATTATCTGTCACCGAGACAAACTGAACAAAGTTCTGAGGTCGACCTTGTAAAGATAAGGACTCAGGTCTGTCTGCTGTTTACCTTTGCTCCTGCGCGCACTGCCCTTCTCTCCACATTTATGTGTTTGTTTGTTTGTCTATCTAATCTTTTGGGTTTTTATTTCTAATGAGGTCGACCAGTTGTCTATTTATTATTTTTTTTACTACGCATCAAGCTGCGCTGCTTGTCTTTGCTCCTGTGTGCTCGCGCACTCTCGCCTTTTCCACTTATTTTTATTTTTGATTTATTTTGATTTATTTTGTCAATTTAAAAAAAAATACACATCGTGCTGTGCTGTTTCTGTTTGCTTGAGTGCATTCGCGTGCTCTCGCTTTCTCCACTTTACAATTTTTTTGTTATTATTTATCTATTCCTGAGAGTTTATCTTATTTTTTATTTGTTTATTTAAATGAAGTCGACCAGTTTCCTGCCCTTCCTTCCATTATCCGTCACCGAGACAACTGAACAAAGTTCTGAGGTCGACCTTGTAAAGGTAAGGATTCAGGTCTGTCTGCTGTTTACCTTTGCTCCTGCGCGCACTGCCCTTCTCTCCACATTTATGTGTTGTTTGTTTGTCTATCTAATCTTTAGGGTTTTTACTTCTAATGAGGTCGACCGGTTGTCTATTTATTATTTTTTTTACTACGCATCAAGCTGCGCTGCTTGTCTTTGCTCCTGTGTGCTCGCGCACTCTCGCCTTTTCCACTTAGTTTTATTTTTGATTTATTTTGTCAATTTAAAAAAAAAATACGCATCGTGCTGTGGTGTTTGTGTTTGCTTGAGTGCATTCGCGCGCTCTCGCTTTCTCCACTTTACAATTTTTTTGTTATTATTTATCTATTCCTGAGAGTTTATCTTATTTTTTATTTGTTTATTTAAATGAAGTCGACCAGTTGCCTGCCCTTCCTTCCATTATCCGTCACCGAGACAAACTGAAC
>NW_025958419.1:0-32702 GCF_023159225.1 Perognathus longimembris pacificus | reverse complement strand
GCAGCGCAGCTTGATGCGTAGTAAAAAAAATAATAAATAGACAACTGGTCGACCTCATTAGAAATAAAAACCCAAAAGATTAGATAGACAAACAAACAAACACATAAATGTGGAGAGAAGGGCAGTACGCGCTGGAGCAAAGGTAAACAGCAGACAGACATGAATACTTATGTTTACAAGGTCGACCTCAGAACTTTGTTCAGTTTGTCTCGGTGACGGATAATGGAAGGAAAGGCAGGCAACTGGTCGACTTCATTTAAATAAACAAATAAAAAATAAGATAAACTCTCAGGAATAGATAAATAATAACAAAAAATTGTAAAGTGGAGAAAGCGAGAGCGCGCGAATGCACTCAAGCAAACACAAACAGCACAGCACGATGCGTATTTTTTTTTAAATTGACAAAATAAATGAAAAATAAATAAAAAATAAAAATAAGTGGACAAGGCGAGAGTGCTGCGAGCACAGAGGAGCAAAGACAAGCAGCGCAGCTTGATGCGTAGTAAAAAAAATAATAAATAGACAACTGGTCGACCTCATTAGAAATAAAAACCCAAAAGATTACATAGACAATAAACAAACACATAAATGTGGGAGAGAAGGGGCAGTGCGCGCAGGAGCAAAGTTAAACAGCAGACAGACCTGAATCCTTATCTTTACAAGGTCGACCTCAGAACTTTGTTCAGTTTGTCTCGGTGACGGATAATGGAAGGAAGGGCAGGCAACTGGTCGACTTCATTTAAATAAACAAAGAAAAATAAGATAAACTCTCAGGAATAGATAAATAATAACAAAAATTGTAAAGTGGAGAAAGCGAGAGCGCGCGAATGCACTCAAGCAAACACAAACAGCACAGCACGATGCGTATTTTTTTTTAAAATTGACAAAATAAATCAAAAATAAAAATAAGTGGAAAAGGCGAGAGTGCACGAGCACACAGGAGCAAAGACAAGCAGCGCAGCTTGATGCGTAGTAAAAAAAATAATAAATAGACAACTGGTCGACCTCATTAGAAATAAAAACCCAAAAGATAGATAGACAAACAAACAAACACATAAATGTGGAGAGAAGGCAGTGCGCGCAGGACAAAGGTAAACAGCAGACAGAGCTGAATCCTTATCTTTACAAGGTCGACCTCAGAACTTTGTTCAGTTTGTCTCGGTGACGGATAATGGAAGGAAGGGCAGGCACTGGTCGACTTCATTTAAATAAACAAATAAAATATAAGATAAACTCTTAGGAATAGATAAATAATAACAAAAAAATTGTAAAGTGGAGAAAGCGAGAGCGCGCGAATGCACTCAAGCAAACACAAACAGCACAGCACGATGCGTATTTTTTTTTAAATTGACAAAATAAATCAAAAATAAATCAAAAATAAAAATAAGTGGAAAAGGCGAGAGTGCGCGAGCACACAGGAGCAAAGACAAGCAGCGCAGCTTGATGCGTAGTAAAAAAAATAATAAATAGACAACTGGTCGACCTCATTAGAAATAAAAACCCAAAAGATTAGATAGACAACAAACAAACACATAAATGTGGAGAGAAGGGCAGTGCGCGCTGGAGCAAAGGTAAACAGCAGACAGACCTCAATCCTTATCTTTACAAGGTCGACCTCAGAACTTTGTTCAGTTTGTCTCGGTGACGGATAATGGAAGGAAAGGCAGGCAATGGTCGACTTCATTTAAATAAACAAATAAAAAATAAGATAAACTCTCAGGAATAGATAAATAATAACAAAAAAATTGTAAAGTGGAGAAAGCGAGAGCGCGCGAATGCACTCAAGCAAACACAAACAGCACAGCACGATGCGTATTTTTTTTAAAATTGACAAAATAAATCAAAAATAAATCAAAAATAAAAATAAGTGGAAAAGGCGAGAGTGCACGAGCACACAGGAGCAAAGACAAGCAGCGCAGCTTGATGCGTAGTAAAAAAAATAATAAATAGACAACTGGTCGACCTCATTAGAAATAAAAACCCAAAGATTAGATAGACAAACAAACAAACACATAAATGTGGAGAGAAGGGCAGTGCGCGCAGGAGCAAAGGTAAACAGCAGACAGACCTGAATCCTTATCTTTACAAGGTCGACCTCAGAACTTTGTTCAGTTTGTCTCGGTGACGGATAATGGAAGGAAGGGCAGGCAACTGGTCGACTTCATTTAAATAAACAAATAAAAAATAAGATAAACTCTCAGGAATAGATAAATAATAACAAAAAATAGTAAAGTGGAGAAAGCGAGAGCGCGCGAATGCACTCAAGCAAACACAAACAGCACAGCACGATGCGTATTTTTTTTGAAATTGACAAAATAAATCAAAAATAAAAATAAGTGGAAATGGCGAGAGTGCACGAGCACACAGGAGCAAAGACAAGCAGCGCAGCTTGATGCGTAGTAAAAAAAATAATAAATAGACAACTGGTCGACCTCATTAGAAATAAAAACCCAAA
This sequence comes from Perognathus longimembris pacificus, assembly GCF_023159225.1. Classification (NCBI taxonomy): domain Eukaryota; kingdom Metazoa; phylum Chordata; class Mammalia; order Rodentia; family Heteromyidae; genus Perognathus; species Perognathus longimembris. Next base: position 30,247 of record NW_025958419.1, on the reverse strand, counting down.
AGATTAGATAGACAAACAAACAAACACATAAATGTGGAGAGAAGGGCAGTGCGGGCAGGACCAAAGGTAAACAGCAGACAGACCTGAATCCTTATCTTTACAAGGTCGACCTCAGAACTTTGTTCAGTTTGTCTCGGTGACGGATAATGGAAGGAAGGGCAGGCAACTGGTCGACTTCATTTAAATAAACAAATAAAATATAAGATAAACTCTTAGGAATAGATAAATAATAACAAAAAAATTGTAAAGTGGAGAAAGCGAGAGCGCGCGAATGCACTCAAGCAAACACAAACAGCACAGCACGATGCGTATTTTTTTTAAAATTGACAAAATAAATCAAAAATAAATCAAAAATAAAAATAAGTGGAAAAGGCGAGAGTGCGCGAGCACACAGGAGCAAAGACAAGCAGCGCAGCTTGATGCGTAGTTAAAAAATAATAAATAGACAACTGGTCGACCTCATTAGAAATAAAAACCCAAAAGATTAGATAGACAAACAAACAAACACATAAATGTGGAGAGAAGGGCAGTGCGCGCAGGAGCAAAGGTAAACAGCAGACAGACCTGAATCCTTATCTTTACAAGGTCGACCTCAGAACTTTGTTCAGTTTGTCTCGGTGACGGATAATGGAAGGAAGGGCAGGCAACTGGTCGACTTCATTTAAATAAACAAATAAAAAATAAGATAAACTCTCAGGAATAGATAAATAATAAAAAAAAATTGTAAAGTGGGGAAAGCGAGAGCGCGCGAATGCACTCAAGCAAACACAAAACAGCACAGCACGATGCGTATTTTTTTTTAAATTGAGAAAATAAATCAAAAATAAATCAAAAATAAAAATAAGTGGAAAAGGCAAGAGTGCGCGAGCACACAGGAGCAAAGACAAGCAGCGCAGCTTGATGCGTAGTAAAAAAAATAATAAATATACAACTGGTCGACCTCATTAGAAATAAAAACCCAAAAGATTAGATAGACAAACAAACAAACACATAAATGTGGAGAGAAGGGCAGTGCGCACAGGAGCAAAGTTAAACAGCAGACAGACCTGAATCCTTATCTTTACAATGTCGACCTCAGAACTTTGTTCAGTTTGTCTCGGTGACGGATAATGGAAGGAAGGGGCAGGCAACTGGTCGACTTCATTTAAATAAACAAATAAAAAATAAGATAAACTCTCAGGAATAGATAAATAATAACAAAAAAATTGTAAAGTGGAGAAAGCGAGAGCGCGCGAACGCACTCAAGCAAACACAAACAGCACAGCAAGATGCGTATTTTTTTAAAAATTGACAAAATAATTCAAAAATAAATCAAAAATAAAAATAAGTGGAAAAGGCGAGAGTGCGCGAGCACACAGGAGCAAAGACAAGCAGCGCAGCTTGATGCGTAGTAAAAAAAATAATAAATAGACAACTGGTCGACCTCATTAGAAATAAAAACCCAAAAGATTAGATAGACAAACAAACAAACAATAAATGTGGAGAGAAGGGCAGTGCGCGCAGGAGCAAAGGTAAACAGCAGACAGACCTGAATCCTTATCTTTACAAGGTCGACCTCAGAACTTTGTTCAGTTTGTCTCGGTGACGGATAATGGAAGGAAGGGCAGGCAACTGGTCGACTTCATTTAAAGAAACAAATAAATAATAAGATAAACTCTCAGGAATAGATAAATAATAACAAAAAAATTGTAAAGTGGAGAAAGCGAGAGCGCGTGAGTGCACTCAAGCAAACACAAACAGCACAGCACGATGCGTATTTTTTTTTTAAATTGACAAAATAAATCAAAATAAATCAAAAATAAAAATAAGTGGAAAAGGCCAGAGTACGCGAGCACACAGGAGCAAAGACAAGCAGCGCAGCTTGATGGGTAGTAAAAAAAAATAATAAATAGACAACTGGTCGACCTCATTAGAAATAAAACCCCAAAGATTAGATAGACAAACAAACAAACACATAAATGTGGAGAGAAGGGCAGTGCGGGCAGGAGCAAAGGTAAACAGCAGACAGACTGAATCCTTATCTTTACAAGGTCGACCTCAGAACTTTGTTCAGTTTGTCTCGGTGACGGATAATGGAAGGAAGGGCAGGCAACTGGTCGACTTCATTTAAATAAACAAATAAAAAATAAGATAAACTCTCAGGAATAGATAAATAATAACAAAAAAATTGTAAAGTGGAGAAAGCGAGAGCGCGCGAATGCACTCAAGCAAACACAAACAGCACAGCACGATGCGTATTTTTTTTTTAAATTGACAAAATAAATCAAAAATAAATAAAAATAAAAATAAGTGGAAAACGCGAGAGTGCGCGAGCACACAGGAGGAAAGACAAGCAGCGCAGCTTGATGCGTAGTTAAAAAAATAATAAATAGACAACTGGTCGACCTCATTAGAAATAAAAACCCAAAAGATTAGATCGACAAACAAACAAACACATAAATGTGGAGAGAAGGGCAGTGCGCGCTGGAGCAAAGGTAAACAGCAGACAGACCTGAATCCTTATCTTTACAAGGTCGACCTCAGAACTTTGTTCAGTTTGTCTCGGTGACGGATAATGGAAGGAAGGGCAGGAAAACTGGTCGACTTCATTTAAATAAACAAATAAAAAATAAGATAAACTCTCAGGAATAGATAAATAATAACAAAATTTGTAAAGTGGAGAAAGCGAGAGCGCGCGAATGCACTCAAGCAAACACAAACAGCACAGCACGATGCGTATTTTTTTTAAATTGACAAAATAAATCAAAAATAAATCAAAAATAAAAATAAGTGGAAAAGGCGAGAGTGCGCGAGCACACAGGAGCAAAGACAAGCAGCGCAGCTTGATGCGTAGTAAAAACAATAATAAATAGACAACTGGTCGACCTCATTGGAAATAAAAACCCAAAATATTAGATAGACAAACAAACAAACACATAAATTTGGAGAGAAGGGCAGTGCGCGCAGGAGCAAAGGTAAACAGCAGATAGACCTGTATGCTTATCTTTACAAGGTCGACCTCAGAACTTTGTTCAGTTTGTCTCGGTGACGGATAATGGAAGGAAGGGCAGGCAACTGGTCGACTTCATTTAAATAAACATATAAAAAATAAGATAAACTCTCAGGAATAGATAAATAATAACAAAAAAATTGTAAAGTGGAGAAAGCGAGAGCACCCGAAAGCACTCAAGCAAACTCAAACAGCACAGCACGATGCATATTTTTTTTTAAAATTGACAAAATAAACCAAAAATAAATCAAAAATAAAAATAAGTGGAAAAGGCGAGAGTGGCCGAGCACACAGGAGCAAAGACAAGCAGCGCAGCTTGATGCGTAGTAAAAAAAAATAATAAATAGACAACTGGTCGACCTCATTAGAAATAAAAACCCAAAAGATTAGATAGACAAACAAACAAAAACATAAATGTGGAGAGAAGGGCAGTGTGCGCAGGAGCAAAGGTAAACAGCAGACAGACCTGAATCCTTATCTTTACAAGGTCGACCTCAGAACTTTGTTCAGTTTGTCTCGGTGGACGGATAATGGAAGGAAGGGCAGGCAACTGGTCGACTTCATTTAAATAAACAAATAAAAAATAAGATAAACTCTCAGGAATAGATAAATAATAACAAAATAATTGTAAAGTGGAGAAAGCGAGAGCGCGCGAATGCACTCAAGCAAACACAAACAGCACAGCACGATGCGAATTTTTTTTTAAAATTGACAAAATAAGTCAAAAATAAAAATAAGTGGAAAAGGAGAGAGTGCGCGAGCACACAGGAGCAAAGACAAGCAGCGCATCTTGATGCGTATTAAAAAAAAAAAAAAATAGACAACTGGTCGACCTCATTAGAAATAAAAACCCAAAAGATTAGATAGACAAACAAACAAACACATAAATGTGGAGAGAAGGGCAGTGCGCACAGGAGCAAAGTTAAACAGCAGACAGACCTGAATCCTTCTCTTTACAATGTCGACCTCAGAACTTTTTCAGTTTGTCTCGTTGACGGATAATGGAAGGAAGGGCAGGCAACTGGTCGACTTCATTTAAATTAACAAATAAAAAATAAGATAAACTCTAGGAATAGATAAATAATAACAAAAAAATTGTAAAGTGGGGAAAGCGAGAGCGCGCGAATGCACTCAAGCAAACACAAAACAGCACAGCACGATGCGTATTTTTTTTTAAATTGAGAAAAATAAATCAAAAATAAATCAAAAATAAAAATAAGTGGAAAAGGCAAGAGTGCGCGAGCACACAGGAGCAAAGACAAGCAGCGCAGCTTGATGCGTAGTAAAAAAAATAATAAATAGACAACTGGTCGACCTCATTAGAAATAAAAACCCAAAAGATTAGATAGACAAACAAACAAACACATAAATGTGGAGAGAAGGGCAGTGCGCACAGGAGCAAAGTTAAACAGCAGACAGACCTGAATCCTTCTCTTTACAATGTCGACCTCAGAACTTTGTTCAGTTTGTCTCGGTGACGGATAATGGAAGGAAGGGCAGGCAACTGGTCGACTTCATTTAAATTAACAAATAAAAAATAAGATAAACTCTCAGGAATAGATAAATAATAACAAAAAAATTGTAAAGTGGAGAAAGCGAGAGCACGCGAATGCACTCAAGCAAACACAAACAGCACAGCACGATGAATATTTTTTTTAAATTGACAAAATAAACCAAAATAAATCAAAAATAAAAAGAAGTGGAAAAGGCGAGAGTGCGCGAGCACACAGGAGCAAAGACAAGCAGCGCAGCTTGATGCGTAGTAAAAAAAAATAATAAATAGACAACTGGTCGACGTCATTAGAAATAAAAACCCAAAAGATTAGATAGACAAACAAACAAGCACATAAATGTGGAGAGAAGGGCAATGCGCGCAGGAGCAAAGGTAAACAGCAGACAGACCTGAATCCTTATCTTTACAAGGTCGACCTCAGAACTTTGTTCAGTTTGTCTCGGTGACGGATAATGGAAGGAAGGGCAGGCAACTGGTCGACTTCATTTAAATAAACAAATAAAAAATAAGATAAACTCTCAGGAATAGATAAATAATAACAAAAAATTGTAAAGTGGAGAAAGCGAGAGCGCGCGAATGAACTCAAGCAAACACAAACAGCACAGCACGATGCGTATTTTTTTTTAAATTGACAAAATAAATCAAAAATAAATCAAAAATAAAAATAAGTGGAAAAGGCGAGAGTGCGCGAGCACACAGGATCAAAGCGAAGCAGTGCAGCTTGATGCGTAGTAAAAAAAATAATAATAGACAACTGGTCGACCTCATTAGAAATAAAAACCCAAAAGATTAGATAGAAAAACAAACACATAAATGTGGAGATAAGGGCAGTGCGCGCAGGAGCAAAGGTAAACAGCAGACAGACCTGAATCCTTATCTTTACAAGGTCGACCTCAGAACTTTGTTCAGTTTGTCTCGGTGACGGATAATGGAAGGAAGGGCAGGCAACTGGTCGACTTCATTTAAATAAACAAATAAAAAATAAGATAAACTCTCAGGAATAGATAAATAATAACAAAATTTGTAAAGTGGAGAAAGCGAGAGCGCGCGAATGCACTCAAGCAAACACATACAGCACAGCACGATGCGTATTTTTTTTTTAAAATTGACAAAAATAAATCAAAAATAAATCAAAAATAAAAATAAGTGGAAAAGGCGAGAGTGCGCGAGCACACAGGAGCAGAGACAAGCAGCGCATCTTGATGCGTAGTAAAAAAAATAATAAATAGACAACTGGTCGACCTCATTAGAAATAAAAACCCAAAAGATTAGATCGACAAACAAACAAACACATAAATGTGGAGAGAAGGCAGTGCGCGCAGGAGCAAAGGTAAACAGCAGACAGACCTGAATCCTTATCTTTACAAGGTCGACCTCAGAACTTTGTTCAGTTTGTCTCGGTGACGGATAATGGAAGGAAGGGCAGGCAACTGGTCGACTTCATTTAAATAAACAAATAAAAAATAAGATAAACTCTCAGGAATAGATAAATAATAACAAAATTTGTAAAGTGGAGAAAGCGAGAGCGCGCGAATGCACTCAAGCAAACACAAACAGCACAGCACGATGCGTATTTTTTTTTAAATGACAAAATAAATCAAAAATAAATCAAAAATAAAAATAAGTGGAAAAGGCGAGAGTGCGCGAGCACACAGGAGCAAAGACAAGCAGGGCAGCTTGATGCGTAGTAAAAACAATAATAAATAGACAACTGGTCGACCTCATTGGAAATAAAAACCCAAAAGATTAGATAGACAAACAAACAAACACATAAATGTGGAGAGAAGGGCAGTGCGCGCAGGAGCAAAGGTAAACAGCAGATAGACCTGTATCCTTATCTTTACAAGGTCGACCTCAGAACTTTGTTCAGTTTGTCTCGGTGACGGATAATGGAAGGAAGGGCAGGCAACTGGTCGACTTCATTTAAATAAACATATAAAAATAAGATAAACTCTCAGGAATAGATAAATAATAACAAAAAAATTGTAAAGTGGAGAAAGCGAGAGCACCCGAAAGCACTCAAGCAAACTCAAACAGCACAGCACGATGCATATTTTTTTTAAAATTGACAAAATAAACCAAAAATAAATCAAAAATAAAAATAAGTGGAAAAGGCGAGAGTGCGCGAGCACACAGGAGCAAAGACAAGCAGCGCAGCTTGATGCGTAGTAAAAAAAAATAATAAATAGACAACTGGTCGACCTCATTAGAAATAAAAACCCAAAAGATTAGATAGACAAACAAACAAAAACATAAATGTGGAGAGAAGGGCAGTGTGCGCAGGAGCAAAGGTAAACAGCAGACAGACCTGAATCCTTATCTTTACAAGGTCGACCTCAGAACTTTGTTCAGTTTGTCTCGGTGACGGATAATGGAAGGAAGGGCAGGCAACTGGTCGACTTCATTTAAATAAACAAATAAAAAATAAGATAAACTCTCAGGAATAGATAAATAATAACAAAATAATTGTAAAGTGGAGAAAGCGAGAGCGCGCAAATGCACTCAAGCAAACACAAACAGCACAGCACGATGCGAATTTTTTTTTAATATTGACAAAATAAGTCAAAAATAAAAATAAGTGGAAAAGGAGAGAGTGCGCGAGCACACAGGAGCAAAGACAAGCAGCGCATCTTGATGCGTAGTAAAAAAAAAAAATAGACAACTGGTCGACCTCATTAGAAATAAAAACCCCAAAAGATTAGATAGACAAACAAACAAACACATAAATGTGGAGAGAAGGGCAGTGCGCACAGGAGCAAAGTTAAACAGCAGACAGACCTGAATCCTTCTCTTTACAATGTCGACCTCAGAACTTTGTTCAGTTTGTCTCGGTGACGGATAATGGAAGGAAGGGCAGGCAACTGGTCGACTTCATTTAAATTAACAAATAAAAAATAAGATAAACTCTCAGGAATAGATAAATAATAACAAAAAAATTGTAAAGTGGAGAAAGCGAGAGCACGCGAATGCACTCAAGCAAACACAAACAGCACAGCACGATGCATATTTTTTTTAAATTGACAAAATAAACCAAAAATAAATCAAAAATAAAAGAAGTGGAAAAGGCGAGAGTGCGCGAGCACACAGGAGCAAAGACAAGCAGCGCAGCTTGATGCGTAGTAAAAAAAAATATAAATAGACAACTGGTCGACGTCATTAGAAATAAAAACCCAAAAGATTAGATAGACAAACAAACAAGCACATAAATGTGGAGAGAAGGGCAATGCGCGCAGGAGCAAAGGTAAACAGCAGACAGACCTGAATCCTTATCTTTACAAGGTCGACCTCAGAACTTTGTTCAGTTTGTCTCGGTGACGGATAATGGAAGAAGGGCAGGCAACTGGTCGACTTCATTTAAATAAACAAATAAAAAATAAGATAAACTCTCAGGAATAGATAAATAATAAAAAAAAATTGTAAAGTGGGGAAAGCGAGAGCGCGCGAATGCACTCAAGCAAACACAAAACAGCACAGCACGATGCGTATTTTTTTTTAAATTGAGAAAATAAATCAAAAATAAATCAAAAATAAAAATAAGTGGAAAAGGCAAGAGTGCGCGAGCACACAGGAGCAAAGACAAGCAGCGCAGCTTGATGCGTAGTAAAAAAAATAATAAATATACAACTGGTCGACCTCATTAGAAATAAAAACCCAAAAGATTAGATAGACAAACAAACAAACACATAAATGTGGAGAGAAGGGCAGTGCGCACAGGAGCAAAGTTAAACAGCAGACAGACCTGAATCCTTATCTTTACAATGTCGACCTCAGAACTTTGTTCAGTTTGTCTCGGTGACGGATAATGGAAGGAAGGGCAGGCAACTGGTCGACTTCATTTAAATAAACAAATAAAAAATAAGATAAACTCTCAGGATAGATAAATAATAACAAAAAAATTGTAAAGTGGAGAAAGCGAGAGCACGCGAATGCACTCAAGCAAACACAAACAGCACAGCACGATGCGTATTTTTTTTAAATTGACAAAATAAACCACAAATAAATCAAAAATAAAATGAAGTGGAAAAGGCGAGAGTGCGCGAGCACACAGGAGCAAAGACAAGCAGCGCAGCTTGATGCGTAGTAAAAAAAAATAATAAATAGACAACTGGTCGACGTCATTAGAAATAAAAACCCAAAAGATTAGATAGACAAACAAACAAGCACATAAATGTGGAGAGAAGGGCAGTGCGCGCAGGAGCAAAGGTAAACAGCAGACAGACCTGAATCCTTATCTTTACAAGGTCGACCTCAGAACTTTGTTCAGTTTGTCTCGGTGACGGATAATGGAAGGAAGGGCAGGCAACTGGTCGACTTCATTTAAATAAACAAATAAAAAATAAGATAACTCTCAGGAATAGATAAATAATAACAAAAAATTGTAAAGTGGAGAAAGCGAGAGCGCGCGAATGCACTCAAGCAAACACAAACAGCACAGCACGATGCGTATTTTTTTTAAATTGACAAAATAAATCAAAAATAAATCAAAAATAAAAATAAGTGGAAAAGGCGAGAGTTCGCGAGCACACAGGAGCAAAGACAAGCAGCGCAGCTTGATGCGTAGTAAAAAAAATAATAAATAGACAACTGGTCGACCTCATTAGAAATAAAAACCCAAAAGATTAGATAGACAAACAAACAAACATAAATGTGGAGAGAAGGGCAGTGCGCGCAGGAGCAAAGCTAAACAGCAGACAGACCTGAATCCTTATCTTTACAAGGTCGACCTCAGAAATTTGTTCAGTTTTTCTCGTGACGGATAATGGAAGGAAGGGCAGGCAACTGGTCGACTTCATTTAAATAAACAAATAAAAAATAAGATAAACTCTCAGGAATAGATAAATAATAACAAAAAAATTGTAAAGTGGAGAAAGCGAGAGCGCGCGAATGAACTCAAGCAAACACAAACAGCACAGCACGATGCGTATTTTTTTTTAAAATTGACAAAATAAATCAAAAATAAATCAAAAATAAAAATAAGTGGAAAAGGCGAGAGTGCGCGAGCACACAGGAGCAAAGACAAGCAGCGCAGCTTGATGCGTAGTAAAAAAAAATAATAAATAGACAACTGGTCGACCTCATTAGAAATAAAAACACAAAAGATTAGATAGACAAACAAACAAACACATAAATGTGGAGAGAAGGGCAGTGCGCGCAGGAGCAAAGGTAAACAGCAGATAGACCTGAATCCTTATCTTTACAAGGTCGACCTCAGAACTTTGTTCAGTTTGTCTCGGTGACGGATAATGGAAGGAAGGGCAGGCAACTTGTCGACTTCATTTAAATAAACAAATAAAAAATAGATAAACTCTCAGGAATAGATAAATAATAACAAAAAAATTGTAAAGTGGAGAAAGCGAGAGCGCGTGAATGCACTCAAGCAAACACAAACAGCACAGCACGATGCGTATTTTTTTTAAATTGACAAAATAAATCAAAAATAAATCAAAAATAAAAATAAGTGGAAAAGGCGAGAGTGCGCGAGCACACAGGAGCAAAGACAAGCAGCGCAGCTTGATGCGTAGTGAAAAAAATAATAAATAGACAATTGGTCGACCTCATTAGAAATAAAAACCCAAAAGATTAGATAGACAAACAAACAAACACATAAATGTGGAGAGAAGGGCAGGGCGCGCAGGAGCAAAGGTAAACAGCAGACAGACCTGAATCCTTATCTTTACAAGGTCGACCTCAGAACTTTGTTCAGTTAGTCTCGGTGACGGATAATGGAAGGAAGGGCAGGCAACTGGTCGACTTCATTTAAATAAACAAATAAAAAATAAGATAAACTCTCAGGAATAGATAAATAATAACAAAATAATTGTACAGTGAGAAAGCGAGAGCGCGCGAATGCACTCAGCAAACACAAACAGCACAGCACGATGCGTATTTTTTTTTAAATTGACAAAATAAATCAAAAAATAAATCAAAAATAAAAATAAGTGGAAAAGGCGAGAGTGCGCGAGCACACAGGATCAAAGCGAAGCAGTGCAGCTTGATGCGTAGTAAAAAAAATAATAAATAGACAACTGGGCGACCTCATTAGAAATAAAAACCCAAAAGATTAGATAGAAAAACAAACACATAAATGTGGAGATAAGGGCAGTGCGCGCAGGAGCAAAGGTAAACAGCAGACAGACCTGAATCCTTATCTTTACAAGGTCGACCTCACAACTTTGTTCAGTTTGTCTCGGTGACGGATAATGAAGGAAGGGCAGGCAACTGGTCGACTTCATTTAAATAAACAAATAAAAAATAAGATAAACTCTCAGGAATAGATAAATAATAACAAAAAAAATGTAAAGTGGAGAAAGCGAGAGCGCGCGAACGCACTCAAGCAAACACAAAACAGCACAGCAAGATGCGTATTTTTTTTAAAAATTGACAAAATTAATTCAAAAATAAATCAAAAATAAAAATAAGTGGAAAAGGCGAGAGTGCGCGAGCACACAGGAGCAAAGACAAGCAGCGCAGCTTGATGCGTAGTAAAAAAATAATAAATAGACAACTGGTCGACCTCATTAGAAATAAAAAAACCCAAAAGATTAGATAGACAAACAAACAAACACATAAATGTGGAGAGAAGGGCAGTGCGCGCAGGAGCAAAGGTAAACAGCAGATAGACCTGTATCCTTATCTTTACAAGGTCGACCTCAGAACTTTGTTCAGTTTGTCTCGGTGACGGATATGGAAGGAAGGGCAGGCAACTGGTCGACCTTCATTTAATAAACATATAAAAAATAGGATAAACTCTCAGGAATAGATAAATAATAACAAAAAAATTGTAAAGTGGAGAAAGCGAGAGCACCGAAAGCACTCAAGCAAACTCAAACAGCACAGCACGATGCATATTTTTTTTTAAAATTGACAAAATAAACCAAAAATAAATCAAAAATAAAAATAAGTGGAGAAAGGCGAGAGTGCGCGAGCACACAGGAGCAAAGACAAGCAGCGCAGCTTGATGCGTAGTAAAAAAAAATAATAAATAGACAACTGGTCGACCTCATTAGAAATAAAAACCCAAAAGATTAGATAGACAAACAAACAAAAACATAAATGTGGAGAGAAGGGCAGTGTGCGCAGGACCAAAGGTAAACAGCAGACAGACCTGAATCCTTATCTTTACAAGGTCGACCTCAGAACTTTGTTCAGTTTGTCTCGGTGACGGATAATGGAAGGAAGGGCAGGCAACTGGTCGACTTCATTTAAATAAACAAATAAAAATAAGATAAACTCTCAGGAATAGATAAATAATAACAAATAATTGTAAAGTGGAGAAAGCGAGAGCGCGCGAATGCACTCAAGCAAACACAAACAGCACAGCACGATGCGAATTTTTTTTTAAAATTGACAAAATAAGTCAAAAATAAAAATAAGTGGAAAAGGAGAGAGTGCGCGAGCACACAGGAGCAAAGACAAGCAGCGCATCTTGATGCGTAGTAAAAAAAAAAAAAAGACAACTGGTCGACCTCATTAGAATAAAAACCCAAAAGATTAGATAGACAAACAAACAAACACATAAATGTGGAGAGAAGGCAGTGTGCGCAGGAGCAAAGGTAAACAGCAGACAGACCTGAATCCGTATCTTTACAAGGTCGACCTCAGAACTTTGTTCAGTTTGTCTCGGTGACGGATAATGGAAGGAAGGGCAGGCAACTGGTCGACTTCATTTAAATAAACAAATAAAAATAAGATAAACTCTCAGGAATAGATAAATAATAGCAAAAAATTGTAAAGTGGAGAAGCGAGAGCGCGCGAATGTACTCAATCAAACACAAACAGCACAGCACGATGAGTATTTTTTTTAAATTGACAAAATAAATCAAAATAAATCAAAAATAAAAATAAGTGGAAAAGGCGAGAGTGCGCGAGCACACAGGAGCAAAGACAAGCAGCGCAGCTTGATGCGTAGTAAAAAAAATAATAAATAGACAACTGGTCGACCTCATTAGAAATAAAAACCCAAAAGATTAGATAGACAAACAAACAAACACATAAATGTGGAGAGAAGGGCAGTGCGCGCAGGAGCAAAGGTAAACAGCAGACAGACCTGAATCCTTATCTTTACAAGGTCGACCTCAGAACTTTGTTCAGATTTGTCTCGGTGACGGATAATGGAAGGAAGGGCAGGCAACTGGTCGACTTCATTTAAATAAACCAATAAAAAATAAGATAAACTCTCAGGAATAGATAAATAATAACAAAAAAAGTGTAAAGTGGGGAAAGCGAGAGCGCGCGAATGCACTCAAGCAAACACAAAACAGCACAGCACGATGCGTATTTTTTTAAATTGAGAAAATAAATCAAAAAATAAATCAAAAATACAAATAAGTGGAAAAGGCAAGAGTGCGCGAGCACACAGGAGCAAAGACAAGCAGCGCAGCTTGATGCGTAGTAAAAAAAATAATAAATAGACAACTGGTCGACCTCATTAGAAATAAAAACCCAAAAGATTAGATAGACAAACAAACAAACACATAAATGTGGAGAGAGGGCAGTGCGCACAGGAGCAAAGTTAAACAGCAGACAGACCTGAATCCTTCTCTTTACAATGTCGACCTCAGAACTTTGTTCAGTTTGTCTCGGTGACGGATAATGGAAGGAAGGGCAGGCAACTGGTCGACTATCAATTAAATTAACAAATAAAAAATAAGATAAACTCTCAGGAATAGATAAATAATAACAAAAAAATTGTAAAGTGGAGAAAGCGAGAGCACGCGAATGCACTCAAGCAAACACAAACAGCACAGCACGATGCATATTTTTTTTAAATTGACAAAATAAACCAAAAATAAATCAAAAATAAAAAGAAGTGGAAAAGGCGAGAGTGCGCGAGCACACAGGAGCAAAGACAAGCAGCGCAGCTTGATGCGTAGTAAAAAAACTAATAAATAGACAAACTGGTCGACGTCATTAGCAATAAAAACCCAAAAGATAGATAGACAAACAAACAAGCACATAAATTGGAGAGAAGGGCAGTGCGCGCAGGAGCAAAGGTAAACAGCAGACAGACCTGAATCCTTATCTTTACAAGGTCGACCTAAGAACTTTGTTCAGTTTGTCTCTGTGACCGGATAATGAAGGAAGGGCAGGCAACTGGTCGACTTCATTTAAATAAACAAATAAAAAATAAGATAAACTCTCAGGAATAGATAAATAATAACAAAAAATTGTAAAGTGGAGAAAGCGAGAGCGCGCGAATGCACTCAAGCAAACACAAACAGCACAGCACGATGCCGTATTTTTTTTAAATTGACAAAATAAATCAAAACTAAATCAAAAATAAAAATAAGTGGAAAAGGCGAGAGTGCGCGAGCACACAGGAGCAAAGACAAGCAGCGCAGCTTGATGCGTAGTAAAAAAAATAATAATAGACAACTGGACGACCTCATTAGAAATAAAAACCCAAAAGATTAGATAGACAAACAAACAAACATAAATGTGGAGAGAAGGGCAGTGCGCGCAGCGAGCAAAGGTAAACAGCAGACAGACCTGAATCCTTATGTTTACAAGGTCGACCTCAGAACTTTGTTCAGTTTGTCTCGGTGACGGATAATGGAAGGAGGGCAGGCAACTGGTCGACTTCATTTAAAATAACAAATAAAAAATAAGATAAACTCTCAGGAATAGATAAATAATAACAAAATAATTGTAAAGTGAGAAAGCGAGAGCGCGCGAATGCACTCAAGCAAACACAAACAGCACAGCACGATGCGTATTTTTTTTAAATTGACAAAATAATCAAAAATAAATCAAAAATAAAATAAGTGGAAAAGGCGAGAGTGCGCGAGCACACAGGATCAAAGCGAAGCAGTGCAGCTTGATGCGTAGTAAAAAAAATAATAAATAGACAACTGGTCGACCTCATTAGAAATAAAAAACCCAAAAGATTAGATAGACAAACAAACAAACATAAATGTGGAGAGAAGGGCAGTGCGCGCAGGAGCAAAGGTAAACAGCAGACAGACCTGAATCCTTATCTTTACAAGGTCGACCTCACAACTTTGTTCCAGTTTGTCTCGGTGACGGATAATGGAAGGAAGGGCAGGCAACTGGTCGACTTCATTTAAATAAACAAATAAAAAATAAGATAAACTCTCAGGAATAGATAAATAATAACAAAAAAATTGTAAAGTGGAGAAAGCGAGAGCGCGCGAACGCACTCAAGCAAACACAAACAGCACAGCAAGATGCGGATTTTTTTAAAAATTGACAAAATATTCAAAAATAAATCAAAAAAAAAATAAGTGGAAAAGGCGAGAGTGGGCGAGCACACAGGAGCAAAGACAAGCAGCGCAGCTTGATGCGTAGTAAAAAAACTAATAAATAGACAACTGGTCGACCTCATTAGAAATAAAAAACCAAAAGATTAGATAGACAAACAAACAAACACATAAATGTGGAGAGAAGGGCAGTGCGCGCAGGAGCAAAGGTAAACAGCAGACAGACCTGAATCCTTATCTTTACAAGGTCGACCTCAGAACTTTGTTCAGTTTGTCTCGGTGACGGATAATGGAAGGAAGGGCAGGCAACTGGTCGACTTCATTTAAAGAAACAAATAAATAATAAGATAAACTCTCAGGAATAGATAAATAATAACAAAAAATTGTAAAGTGGAGAAAGCGAGAGCGCGTGAGTGCACTCAAGCAAACACAAACAGCACAGCACGATGCGTAGTTTTTTTTTAAAATTGACAAAATTAAATCAAAATAAATCAAAAATAAAAATAAGTGGAAAAGGCCAGAGTACGCGAGCACACAGGAGCAAAGACAAGCAGTGCAGCTTGATGGGTAGTAAAAAAAAATAATAAATAGACAACTGGTCGACCTCATTAGAAATAAAACCCCAAAAGATTAGATAGACAAACAAACAAACACATAAATGTGGAGAGAAGGGCAGTGCGGGCAGGAGCAAAGGTAAACAGCAGACAGACCTGAATCCTTATCTTTACAAGGTCGACCTCAGAACTTTGTTCAGTTTGTCTCGGTGACGGATAATGGAAGGAAGGGCAGGCAACTGGTCGACTTCATTTAAATAAACAAATAAAAAATAAGATAAACTCTCAGGAATAGATAAATAATAACAAAAAAATTGTAAAGTGGAGAAAGCGAGAGCGCGTGAATGCACTCAAGCAAACACAAACAGCACAGAACGATGCGTATTTTTTTTAAATTGACAAAATAAATCAAAAATAAATAAAAATAAAAATAACTGGAAAACGCGAGAGTGCGCGAGCACACAGGAGCAAAGACAAGCAGCGCAGCTTGATGCGTAGTAAAAAAAATAATAAATAGACAACTGGTCGACCTCATTAGAAATAAAAACCCAAAAGATTAGATAGACAAACAAACAAACACATAAATGTGGAGAGAAGGGCAGTGCGGGCAGGAGCAAAGGTAAACAGCAGACAGACCTGAATCCTTATCTTTACAAGGTCGACCTCCAGAACTTTGTTCAGATTGTCTAGTGACGGATAATGGAAGGAAGGGCAGACAACTGGTCGACTTCATTTAAATAAACAAATAAAAAATAAGATAAACTCTCAGGAATAGATAAATAATACCAAAAAAAATTGTAAAGTGGAGAAAGCGAGAGCGCGCGAATGCACTCAAGCAAACACAAACAGCACAGCTCGATGCGTATTTTTTTTTAAATTGAAAAAATAAATAAAAAATAATTCAAAAATAAAATAAGTGGAAAAGGCGAGAGTGCGCGAGCACACAGGAGCAAAGACAAGCAGCGCAGCTTGATGCGTAGTAAAAAAAATAATAAAATAAACAACTGGTCGACCTCATAGAAATAAAAACCCAAAAGATTAGATAGACAAACAAACAAACACATAAATGTGGAGAGAATGGCAGTGCGCGCAGGAGCAAAGGTAAACAGCAGACAGACCTGAATCCTTATCTTTACAAGGTCGACCTCAGAACTTTGTTCAGTTTGTCTCGGTGACGGATAATGGAAGGAAGGGCAGGCAACTGGTCGACTTCATTTAATAAACAAATAAAAAATAAGATAACTCTCAGGAATAGATAAATAATAACAAAAAATTGTAAAGTGGAGAAAGCGAGAGCGCGCGAATGCACTCAAGCAAACACAAACAGCACAGCACGATGCGTATTTTTTTTTAATTGACAAAATAAATCAAAAATAAATAAAAATAAAAATAAGTGGAAAATGCGAGAGTGCGCGAGCACACAGGAGCAAAGACAAGCAGCGCAGCTTGATGCGTAGTAAAAAAAATAATAAATAGACAACTGGTCGACCTCATTAGAAATAAAAACCCAAAAGATTAGATAGACAAACAAACAAACACATAAATGTGGAGAGAAGGGCAGTGCGGGCAGGAGCAAAGGTAAACAGCAGACAGACCTGAATCCTTATCTTTACAAGTCGACCTCAGAACTTTGTTCAGCTTGTCTCGGTGACGGATAATGGAAGGAAGGGCAGACAACTGGTCGACTTCATTTAAATAAACAAATAAAAAATAAGATAAACTCTCAGAATAGATAAATAATAACAAAAAAATTGTAAAGTGGAGAAAGCGAGAGCGCACGAATGCACTCAAGCAAACACAGACAGCACAGCTCGATGCGTATTTTTTTTTAAATTGAAAAAAATAAATAAAAAATAAATCAAAAATAAAAATAAGTGGAAAAGGCGAGAGTGCGCGAGCACACAGGAGCAAACACTAGCAGCGCAGCTTGATGCGTAGTAAAAAAAATAATAAATAGACAACTGGTCGACCTCATAGAAATAAAAACCCAAAAGATAGATAGACAAACAAACAAACACATAAATGTGGAGAGAAGGGCAGTGCGCGCAGGAGCAAAGGTAAACAGCAGACAGACCTGAATCCTTATCTTTACAAGGTCGACCTCACAACTTTGTTCAGTTTGTCTCGGTGACGGATAATGGAAGGAAGGGCAGGCAACTGGTCGACTTCATTTAAAGAAACAAATAAATAATAAGATAAACTCTCAGGAATAGATAAATAATACCAAAAAAAATTGTAAAGTGGAGAAAGCGAGAGCGCGTGAGTGCACTCAAGCAAACACAAACAGCACAGTACGATGCGTATTTTTTTTTAAATTGACAAAATAAATCAAAAATAAATCAAAAATAAAAATAAGTGGAAAAGGCCAGAGTACGCGAGCACACAGGAGCAAAGACAAGCAGCGCAGCTTGATGGGTAGTAAAAAAAAATAATAAATAGACAACTGGTCGACCTCATTAGAAATAAAACCCCAAAAGATTAGATAGACAAACAAACAAACACATAAATGTGGAGAGAAGGGCAGTGCGGGCAGGAGCAAAGGTAAACAGCAGACAGACCTGAATCCTTATCTTTACAAGGTCGACCTCAGAACTTTGTTCAGTTTGTCTCGGTGACGGATAATGGAAGGAAGGGCAGGCAACTGGTCGACTTCATTTAAATAAAAAAATATAAAATAAGATAAACTCTCAGGAAATAGATAAATAATAACAAAATAATTGTAAAGTGGAGAAAGCGAGAGCGCGCGAATGCACTCAAGCAAACACAAACAGCACAGCACGATGCGTATTTTTTTTTAAATGACAAAATAAATCAAAAATAAAAATAAGTGGAAAAGGCGAGAGTGCGCGAGCACACAGGAGCAAAGACAAGCAGCGCAGCTTGATGCGTAGTAAAAAAATAATAAATAGACAACTGGACGACCTCATTAGAAATAAAAACCCAAAAGATTAGATAGACAAACAAACAAGCACATAAATGTGGAGAGAAGGGCAGTGCGCGCAGGAGCAAAGGTAAACAGCAGACAGACCTGAATCCTTATGTTTACAAGGTCGACCTCAGAACTTTGTTCAGTTTGTCTCGGTGACGGATAATGGAAGGAAGGGCAGGCAACTGGTCGACTTCATTTAAATAAACAAATAAAAAATAAGATAAACTCTCAGGAATAGATAAATAATAACAAAATAATTGTAAAGTGGAGAAAGCGAGAGCGCGCGAATGCACTCAAGCAAACACAAACAGCACAGCACGATGCGTATTTTTTTAAATTGACAAAATAAATCAAAAATAAATCAAAAATAAAAATAAGTGGAAAAGGCGAGAGTGCGCGAGCACACAGGATCAAAGCGAAGCAGTGCAGCTTGATGCGTAGTAAAAAAATAATAAATAGACAACTGGTCGACCTCATTAGAAATAAAAACCCAAAAGATTAGATAGACAAACAAACAAACTTAAATGTGGAGAGAAGGGCAGTGCGCGCAGGAGCAAAGGTAAACAGCAGACAGACCTGAATCCTTATCTTTACAAGGTCGACCTCACAACATTGTTCAGTTTGTCTCGGTGACGGATAATGGAAGGAAGGGCAGGCAACTGGTCGACTTCATTTAAATAAACAAATAAAAAATAAGATAAACTCTCAGGAATAGATAAATAATAACAAAAAAATTGTAAAGTGGAGAAAGCGAGAGCGCGCGAACGCACTCAAGCAAACACAAACAGCACAGCAAGATGCGTATTTTTTAAAAATTGACAAAATAAATTCAAAAATAAATCAAAAATAAAAATAAGTGGAAAAGGCGAGAGTGGCGAGCACACTGGAGCAAAGACAAGCAGCGCAGCTTGATGCGTAGTAAAAAAAATAATAAATAGACAACTGGTCGACCTCATTAGAAATAAAAACCCAAAAGATTAGATAGACAAACAAACAAACACATAAATGTGGAGAGAAGGGCAGTGCGCGCAGGAGCAAAGGTAAACAGCAGACAGACCTGAATCCTTATCTTTACAAGGTCGACCTCAGAACTTTGTTCAGTTGTCTCGGTGACGGATAATGGAAGGAAGGGCAGGCAACTGGTCGACTTCATTTAAAGAAACAAATAAATAATAAGATAACTCTCAGGAATAGATAAATAATAACAAAAAATTGTAAAGTGGAGAAAGCGAGAGCGCGTGAGTGCACTCAAGCAAACACAAACAGCACAGCACGATGCGTATTTTTTTTTAAATTGACAAAATAAATCAAAAATAAATCAAAAATAAAATAAGTGGAAAAGGCCAGAGTACGCGAGCACACAGGAGCAAAGACAAGCAGTGCAGCTTGATGGGTAGTAAAAAAAAATAATAAATAGACAACTGGTCGACCTCATTATAAATAAAACCCCAAAAGATTAGAGAGACAAACAAACAAACACATAAATGTGGAGAGAAGGGCAGTGCGGGCAGGAGCAAAGGTAAACAGCAGACAGACCTGAATCCTTATCTTTACAAGGTCGACCTCAGAACTTTGTTCAGTTTGTCTCGGTGACGGATAATGGAAGGAAGGGCAGGCAACTGGTCGACTTCATTTAAATAAACAAATAAAAAATAAGATAAACTCTCAGGAATAGATAAATAATAACAAAAAAATTGTAAAGTGGAGAAAGCGAGAGCGCGCGAATGCACTCAAGCAAACACAAACAGCACAGAACGATGCGTATTTTTTTTTAAATTGACAAAATAATCAAAAATAAATAAAAATAAAAATAAGTGGAAAACGCGAGAGTGCGCGAGCACACAGGAGCAAAGACAAGCAGCGCAGCTTGATGCGTAGTAAAAAAAATAATAAATAGACAACTGGTCGACCTCATTAGAAATAAAAACCCAAAAGATTAGATAGACAAACAAACAAACACATAAATGTGGAGAGAAGGGCAGGCGGGCAGGAGCAAAGGTAAACAGCAGACAGACCTGAATCCTTATCTTTACAAGGTCGACCTCAGAACTTTGTTCAGATTGTCTCGGTGACGGATAATGGAAGAAGGGCAGACAACTGGTCGACTTCATTTTATAAACAAATAAAAAATAAGATAAACTCTCAGGAATAGATAAATAATACCAAAAAAAATTGTAAAGTGGAGAAAGCGAGAGCGCGCGAATGCACTCAAGCAAACACAAACAGCACAGCTCGATGCGTATTTTTTTTAAATTGAAAAAATAAATAAAAAATAATCAAAAATAAAATAAGTGGAAAAGGCGAGAGTGAGCGAGCACACAGGAGCAAAGACAAGCAGCGCAGCTTGATGCGTAGTAAAAAAAATAATAAAAAACAACTGGTCGACCTCATTAGAAATAAAAACCCAAAAGATTAGATAGACAAACAAACAAACACATAAATGTGGAGAGAATGGCAGTGCGCGCAGGAGCAAAGGTAAACAGCAGACAGACCTGAATCCTTATCTTTACAAGGTCGAACTCAGAACTTTGTTCAGTTTGTCTCGGTGACGGATAATGGAAGGAAAGGGCAGGCAACTGGTCGACTTCATTTAAATAAACAAATAAAAAATAAGATAAACTCTCAGGAATAGATAAATAATAACAAAAAATTGTAAAGTGGAGAAAGCGAGAGCGCGCGAATGCACTCAAGCAAACACAAACAGCACAGCACGATGCGTATTTTTTTTTAAATTGACAAAATAAATCAAAATAAATAAAAATAAAAATAGTGAAAACGCGAGAGTGCGCGAGCACACAGGAGCACAGACAAGCAGCGCAGCTTGATGCGTAGTAAAAAAAATAATAAATAGACAACTGGTCGACCTCATTAGAAATAAAAACCCAAAAGATTAGATAGACAAACAAACAAACACATAAATGTGGAGAGAAGGGCAGTGCGGGCAGGAGCAAAGGTAAACAGCAGACAGACCTGAATCCTTATCTTTACAAGGTCGACCTCAGAACTTTGTTCAGCTTGTCTCGGTGACGGATAATGGAAGGAAGGGCAGACAACTGGTCGACTTCATTTAAATAAACAAATAAAAAAAAAGATAAACTCTCAGGAATAGATAAATAATAACAAAAAAAAATTGTAAAGTGGAGAAAGCGAGAGCGCACGAATGCACTCAAGCAAACACAGACAGCACAGCTCGATGCGTATTTTTTTTTAATTTGAAAAAATGAATAAAAAATAAATCAAAACTAAAAAGAAGTGGAAAAGGCGAGAGTGCGCGAGCACACAGGAGCAAACACAAGCAGCGCAGCTTGATGCGTAGTAAAAAAAATAATAAATAGACAACTGGTCGACCTCATTAGAAATAAAAACCCAAAAGATTAGATAGACAAACAAACAAACACATAAATGTGGAGAGAAGGGCAGTGCGGGCAGGAGCAAAGGTAAACAGCAGACAGACCTGAATCCTTATCTTTACAAGGTCGACCTCACAACTTTGTTCAGTTTGTCTCGGTGACGGATAATGGAAGGAAGGGCAGGCAACTGGTCGACTTCATTTAAATAAACAAATAAAAAATAAGATAAACTCTCAGGAATAGATAAATAATAACAAAATAATTGTAAAGTGGAGAAAGCGAGAGCGCGCGAATGCACTCAAGCAAACACAAACAGCACAGCACGATGCGTATTTTTTTTAAATTGACAAAATAAATCAAAAAATAAATAAAAATAAAAATAAGTGGAAAACGCGAGAGTGCGCGAGCACACAGGAGCAAAGACAAGCAGCGCAGCTTGATGCGTAGTAAAAAAAATAATAAATAGACAACTGGTCGACCTCATTAGAAATAAAAACCGAAAAGATTAGATAGACAAACAAACAAACACATTAATGTGGAGAGAAGGGCAGTGCGGGCAGGAGCAAAGGTAAACAGCAGACAGACCTGAATCCTTATCTTTACAAGGTCGACCTCAGAACTTTGTTCAGATTGTCTCGGTGACGGATAATGGAAGGAAGGGCATACAACTGGTCGACTTCATTTAAATCAACAAATAAAAAATAAGATTAACTCTCAGGAATAGATAAATAATAACAAAAAAAAATTGTAAAGTGGAGAAAGCGAGAGCGCACGAATGCACTCAAGCAAACACAAACAGCACAGCTCGATGCGTATTTTTTTTTAAATTGAAAAAATAAATAAAAAATAATTCAAAAATAAAATAAGTGGAAAAGGCGAGAGTGCGCGAGCACACAGGAGCAAAGACAAGCAGCGCAGCTTGATGCGTAGTAAAAAATATAATAAATAGACAACTGGTCGACCTCATTAGAAATAAAAACCCAAAAGATTAGATAGACAAACAAACAAACACATAAATGTGGAGAGAAGGGCAGTGCGCGCAGGAGCAAAGGTAACAGCAGACAGACCTGAATCCTTATCTTTACAAGGTCGACCTCAGAACTTTGTTCAGTTTGTCTCGGTGACGGATAATGGAAGGAAGGGCAGGCAACTGGTCGACTTCATTTAAATAAACAAATAAAAAATAAGATAAACTCTCAGGAATAGATAAATAATAACAAAAAAATTGTAAAGTGGAGAAAGCGAGAGCGCGCGAATGCACTCAAGCAAACACAAACAGCACAGCACGATGCGTATTTTTTTTTAAATTGACAAAATAAATCAAAAAAAAATCAAAAATAAAAATAAGTGGAAAAGGCGAGAGTGCGCGAGCACACAGGAGCAAAGACAAGCAGCGCAGCTTGATGCGTAGTAACAGAAATAATAAATAGACAACTGGTCGACCTCATTAGAAATAAAAACCCAAAAGATTAGATAGACAAACAAACAAACACATAAATATGGAGAGAAGGGCAGTGCGCGCAGGAGCAAAGGTAAACAGCAGACAGACCTGAATCCTTATCTTTACAAGGTCGACCTCAGAACTTTGTTCAGTTTGTCTCGGTGACGGATAATGGAAGGAAGGGCAGGCAACTGGTCGACTTCATTTAAATAAACAAATAAAAAATAAGATAAACTCTCAGGAATAGATAAATAATAAAAAATTTTAAAGGGGAGAAAGCGAGAGCACGCGAATGCACTCAAGCAAACAAAAACAGCACAGCAAGATGCGTATTTTTTTTAAAATTAACAAAATAAATCAAAAATGAATCAAAAATAAAAATAAGTGAAAGGCGAGAGTGCGCGAGCACACAGGAGCAAAGACAAGCAGCGCAGCTTGATGCGTAGTAAAAAAAATAATAAATAGACAACGGGTCGACCTCATTAGAAATAAAAACCCAAAAGATTAGATAGACAAACAAACAAACACATAAATGTGGAGAGAAGGGCAGTGCACGCAGGAGCAAAGGTAAACAGCAGACAGACCTGAATCCTTATCTTTACAAGGTCGACCTCAGAACTTTGTTCAGTTTGTCTCGGTGACGGATAATGGAAGGAAGGGCAGGCAACTGGTCGACTTCATTTAAATAAACAAATAAAAAATAAGATAAACTCTCAGGAATAGATAAATAATAACGAAAAAATTGTAAAGTGAGAAAGCGAGAGCGCGCGAATGCACTCAAGCAAACACAAACAACACAGCACGATGCGTATTTTTTTTTAAATTGACAAAATAAATCAAAAATAAATCAAAAATAAAAATAAGTGGAAAAGGCGAGAGTGTGCGAGCACACAGGAGCAAAGACAAGCAGCGCAGCTTGATGCGTAGTAAAACAAATAATAAATAGACAACTGGCCGACCTCATTAGAAATAAAAACCCAAAAGATTAGATAGACAAACAAACAAACACATAAATGTGGAGAGAAGGGCAGTGCGCCCAGGAGCAAAGGTAAACAGCAGACAGACCTGAATCCTTATCTTTACAAGGTCGAACTCAGAACTTTGTTCAGTTTGTCTCGGTGACGGATAATGGAAGGAAGGGCAGGCAACTGGTCGACTTCATTTAAATAAATAAATAAAAAATAAGATAAACTCTCAGGAATAGATAAATAATAACAAAAAAATTGTAAAGTGGAGAAAGCGAGAGCGCGCGAATGCACTCAAGCAAACACAAACAGCACAGCACGATGCGTATTTTTTTTTAAATTGACAAAATAAATCAAAAATAAATAAAAATAAAAATAAGTGGAAAACGCGAGAGTGCGCGAGCACACAGGAGCAAAGACAAGCAGCGCAGCTTGATGCGTAGTAAAAAAAATAATAAATAGACAACTGGTCGACCTCATTAGAAAATAAAAACCCAAAAGATTAGATAGACAAACAAACAAACACATAAATGTGGAGAGAAGGGCAGTGCGGGCAGGAGCAAAGGTAAACAGCAGACAGACCTGAATCCTTATCTTTACAAGGTCGACCTCAGAACTTTGTTCAGATTGTCTCGGTGACGGATAATGGAAGGAAGGGCAGACAACTGGTCGACTTCATTTAAATAAACAAATAAAAAATAAGACAAACTCTCAGGAATAGATAAATAATAACAAAAAATTGTAAAGTGGAGAAAGCGAGAGCGCACAAATGCACTCAAGCAAACACAGACAGCACAGCACGATGCGTATTTTTTTTAAATTGACAAAATAAATCAAAAATAAATCAAAAATAAAAATAAGTGGAAAAGGCGAGAGTGCGCGAGCACACAGGAGCAAAGACAAGCAGCGCAGCTTGATGCGTAGTAAAAAAAATAATAAATAGACAACTGGTCGACCTCATTAGAAATAAAAACCCAAAAGATTAGATAGACAAACAAACAAACACATAAATGTGGAGAGAAGGGCAGTGCGCGCAGGAGCAAAGGTAAACAGCAGACAGACCTGAATCCTTATCTTTACAAGGTCGAACTCAGAACTTTGTTCAGTTTGTCTCGGTGACGGATAATGGAAGGAAGGGCAGGCAACTGGTCGACTTCATTTAAAGAACAAATAAATAATAAGATAAACTCTCAGAATAGATAAATAATAACAAAAAATTGTAAAGTGGAGAAAGCGAGAGCGCGCGAGTGCACTCAAGCAAACACAAACAGCACAGCACGATGCGTATTTTTTTTTAAATTGACAAAATAAATCAAAAATAAATCAAAAAATAAAAATAAGTGGAAAAGGCGAGAGTGCGCGAGCACACAGGAGCAAAGACAAGCAGCGCAGCTTGATGGGTAGTAAAAAAAAATAATAAATAGACAACTGGTCGACCTCATTAGAAATAAAACCCCAAAAGATTAGATAGACAAACAAACAAACACATAAATGTGGAGAGAAGGGCAGTGCGGGCAGGAGCAAAGGTAAACAGCAGACAGACCTGAATCCTTATCTTTACAAGGTCGACCTCAGAACTTTGTTCAGTTTGTCTCGGTGACGGATATGGAAGGAAGGGCAGGCAACTGGTCGACTTCATTTAAATAAACAAATAAAAAATAAGATAAACTCTCAGGAATAGATAATTAATAACAAAAATATTGTAAAGTGGAGAAAGCGAGAGCGCACGAATGCACTCAAGCAAACACAGACAGCACAGCTCGATGCGTATTTTTTTTTAAATTGAAAAAATAAATAAAAAATAAATCAAAAATAAAAATAAGTGGAAAAGGCGAGAGTGCGCGAGCACACAGGAGCAAAGACAAGCAGCGCAGCTTGATGCGTAGTAAAAAAAATAATAAATAGACACTGGTCGACCTCATAGAAATAAAAACCCAAAAGATTAGATAGACAAACAAACAAACACATAAATGTGGAGAGAAGGGCAGTGCGCGCAGGAGCAAAGGTAAACAGCAGACAGACCTGAATCCTTATCTTTACAAGGTCGACCTCAGAACTTTGTTCAGTTTGTCTCGGTGACGGATAATGGAAGGAAGGGCAGGCAACTGGTCGACTTCATTTAAAGAAACAAATAAATAATAAGATAAACTCTCAGGAATAGATAAATAATAACAAAAAAATTGTAAAGTGGAGAAAGCAAGATCGCGCGAGCGCACTCAAGCAAACACAAACAGCACAGCACGATGCGTATTTTTTTTTAAATTGACAAAATAAATCAAAAATAAATCAAAAATAAAAATAAGTGGAAAAGGCCAGAGTGCGCGAGCACACAGGAGCAAAGACAAGCAGCGCAGCTTGATGGGTAGTAAAAAAAAAATAATAAATAGACAACTGGTCGACCTCATTAGAAATAAAACCCCAAAAGATTAGATAGACAAACAAACAAACACATAAATGTGGAGAGAAGGGCAGTGCGGGCAGGAGCAAAGGTAAACAGCACACAGACCTGAATCCTTATCTTTACAAGGTCGACCTCAGAACTTTGTTCAGATTGTCTCGGTGACGGATAATGGAAGGAAGGGCAGACAACTGGTCGACTTCATTTAAATAAACAAATAAAAAATAAGATAAACTCTCAGGAATAGATAAATAATAACAAAAAAAATTGTAAAGTGGAGAAAGCGAGAGCGCACGAATGCACTCAAGCAAACACAAACAGCACAGCTCGATGCGTATTTTTTTTTAAATTGAAAAAAATAAATAAAAAATAATTCAAAAATAAATAAGTGGAAAGGCGAGAGTGCGCGAGCACACAGGAGCAAAGACAAGCAGCGCAGCTTGATGCGTAGTAAAAAAAATAATAAATAGACAACTGGTCGACCTCATTAGAAATAAAAACCCAAAAGATTAGATAGACAAACAAACAAACACATAAATGTGGAGAGAAGGGCAGTGCGCGCAGGAGCAAAGGTAAACAGCAGACAGACCTGAATCCTTATCTTTACAAGGTCGACCTCAGAACTTTGTTCAGTTTGTCTCGGTGACGGATAATGGAAGGAAGGGCAGGCAACTGGTCGACTTCATTTAAATAAACAAATAAAAAATAAGATAAACTCTCAGGAATAGATAAATAATAACAAAAAAATTGTAAAGTGGAGAAAGCGAGAGAGCGCGAATGCACTCAAGCAAACACAAACAGCACAGCACGATGCGTATTTTTTTTAAATTGACAAAATAAATCAAAAATATATCAAAAATAAAAATAAGTGGAAAAGGCGAGAGTGCGCGAGCACACAGGAGCAAAGACAAGCAGCGCAGCTTGATGCGTAGTAAAAGAAATAATAAATAGACAACTGGTCGACCTCATTAGAAATAAAAACCCAAAAGGTTAGATAGACAAACAAACAAACACATAAATATGGAGAGAAGGGCAGTGCGCGCAGAGCAAAGGTAAACAGCAGACAGACCTGAATCCTTATCTTACAAGGTCGACCTCAGATCTTTGTTCAGTTTGTCTCGGTGACGGATAATGGAAGGAAGGGCAGGCAACTGGTCGACTTCATTTAAATAAACAAATAAAAAATAAGATAAACTCTCAGGAATAGATAAATAATAAAAAAATTGTAAAGGGGAGAAAGCGAGAGCACGCGGATGCACTCAAGCAAACAAAAACAGCACAGCACCATGCGTATTTTTTTTTTAAATAACAAAATAAATCAAAAATGAATCAAAAATAAAAATAAGTGGAAAAGGCGAGAGTGCGCGAGCACACAGGAGCAAAGACAAGCAGCGCAGCTTGATGCGTAGTAAAAAAAATAATAAATAGACAACTGGTCGACCTCATTAGAAATAAAAACCCAAAGATTAGATAGACAAACAAACAAACACATAAATGTGGAGAGAAGGGCAGTGCGCGCAGGAGCAAAGGTAAACAGCAGACAGACCTGAATCCTTATCTTTACAAGGTCGAACTCAGAACTTTGTTCAGTTTGTCTCGGTGACGGATAATGGAAGGAAGGGCAGGCAACTGGTCGACTTCATTTAAATAAACAAATAAAAAATAAGATAAACTCTCAGGAATAGATAAATAATAACAAAAAAATTGTAAAGTGGAGAAAGCGAGATCGCACGAATGCACTCAAGCAAACACAGACAGCACAGCTCGATGCGTATTTTTTTTTTAAATTGAAAAAATAAATAAAAAATAAATCAAAAATAAAAATAAGTGGAAAAGGCGAGAGTGCGCGAGCACACAGGAGCAAAGACAAGCAGCGCAGCTTGATGCGTAGTAAAAAAAATAATAAATAGACAACTGGTCGACCTCATTAGAAATAAAAACCCAAAAGATTAGATAGACAAACAAACAAACACATAAATGTGGAGAGAAGGGCAGTGCGCGCAGGAGCAAAGGTAAACAGCAGACAGACCTGTATCCTTATCTTTACAAGGTCGACCTCAGAACTTTGTTCAGTTTGTCTCGGTGACGGATAATGGAAGGAAGGGCAGGCAAACTGGTCGACTTCATTTAAAGAAACAAATAAATAATAAGATAAACTCTCAGGAATAGATAAATAATAACAAAAAAATTGTAAAGTGGAGAAAGCAAGAGCGCGCGAGCGCACTCAAGCAAACACAAACAGCACAGCACGATGCGTATTTTTTTTTAAATTGACAAAATAAATCAAAAATAAATCAAAAATAAAAATAAGTGGAAAAGGCCAGAGTGCGCGAGCACACAGGAGCAAAGACAAGCAGCGCAGCTTGATGGGTAGTAAAAAAAATAATAAATAGACAACTGGTCGACCTCATTAGAAATAAAACCCCAAAAGATTAGATAGACAAACAAACAAACACATAAATGTGGAGAGAAGGGCAGTGCGGGCAGGAGCAAAGGTAAACAGCAGACAGACCTGAATCCTTATCTTTACAAGGTCGACCTCAGAACTTTGTTCAGTTTGTCTCGGTGACGGATAATGGAAGGAAGGGCAGGCAACTGGTCGACTTCATTTAAATAAACAAATAAAAAATAAGATAAACTCTCAGGAATAGATAATAATAACAAAAAAATTGTAAAGTGGAGAAAGCGAGAGCGCGCGAATGCACTCAAGCAAACACAAACAGCACAGCACGATGCGTATTTTTTTTTAAATTGACAAAATAAATCAAAATAAATAAAAATAAAAATAAGTGGAAAACGCGAGAGTGCGCGAGCACACAGGAGCAAAGACAAGCAGCGCAGCTGATGCGTAGTAAAAAAAAATAATAAATAGACAACTGGTCGACCTCATTAGAAATAAAAACCGAAAAGATTAGATAGACAAACAAACAAACACATAAATGTGGAGAGAAGTGCAGTGCGCGCAGGAGCAAAGGTAAACAGCAGACAGACCTGAATCCTTATCTTTACAAGGTCGACCTCAGAACTTTGTTCAGATTGTCTCGGTGACGGATAATGGAAGGAAGGGCAGACAACTGGTCGACTTCATTTAAATAAACAAATAAAAAATAAGATAAACTCTCAGGAATAGATAAATAATAACAAAAAAATTGTAAAGTGGAGAAAGCGAGAGCGCACGAATGCACTCAAGCAAACACAAGCAGCACAGCTCGATGCGTATTTTTTTTTTAAATTGAAAAAATAAATAAAAAATAATTCAAAAATAAAATAAGTGGAAAAGGCGAGAGTGCGCGAGCACACAGGAGCAAAGACAAGCAGCGCAGCTTGATGCGTAGTAAAAAAAATAATAAATAGACAACTGGTCGACCTCATTAGAAATAAAAACCCAAAAGATTAGATAGACAAACAAACAAACACATAAATGTGGAGAGAAGGGCAGTGCGCGCAGGAGCAAAGGTAAACAGCAGACAGACCTGAATCCTTATCTTTACAAGGTCGACCTCAGAACTTTGTTCAGTTTGTCTCGGTGACGGATAATGGAAGGAAGGGCAGGCAACTGGTCGACTTCATTTAAATAAACAAATAAAAAATAAGATAAACTCTCAGGAATAGATAAATAATAACAAAAAAATTGTAAAGTGGAGAAAGCGAGAGCGCGCGAATGCACTCAAGCAAACACAAACAGCACAGCACGATGCGTATTTTTTTTTAAATTGACAAAATAAATCAAAAATAAATCAAAAATAAAAATAAGTGGAAAAGGCGAGAGTGCGCGAGCACACAGGAGCAAAGACAAGCAGCGCAGCTTGATGCGTAGTGAAACAAATAATAAATAGACAACTGGTCGACCTCATTAGAAATAAAAACCCAAAAGATTAGATAGACAAA
>NW_025958418.1:0-39984 GCF_023159225.1 Perognathus longimembris pacificus | reverse complement strand
AAACACAAAGAGCACAGCACGATGCGTATTTTTTTAAATTGACAAAATAAATCAAAAATAAATCAAAAATAAAAATAAGTGGAAAAGGCGAGAGTGCGCGAGCACACAGGAGCAAAGACAAGCAGCGCAGCTTGATGCGTAGTAAAAAAAATAATAAATAGACAAGTAGTCGACCTCATTAGAAATAAAAACCCAAAAGATTAGATAGACAAACAAACAAACACATAAATGCGGAGAGAAGGGCAGTGCGCGCAGGAGCAATGGTAAACAGCAGACAGACCTGAATCCTTATTTTTACAAGGTCGACCTCAGAACTTTGTTCAGTTTGTCTCAGTGACGGATAATGGAAGGAACGGCAGGCAACTGGTCGACTTCATTTAAATAAACAAATAAAAAATAAGATAAACTCTCAGGAATAGATAAATAATAACAAAAAATTGTAAAGTGGAGAAAGCGAGAGCGCGCGAATGCACTCAAGCAAACACAAACAGCACAGCACGATGCGTATTTTTTTTTAAATTGACAAAATAAATCAAAAATAAATCAAAAATAAAAATAAGTGGAAAAGGCGAGAGTGCGCGAGCACACAGGAGCAAAGACAAGCAGCGCAGCTTGATGCGTAGTAAAAAAAATAATAAATAGACAACTGGTCGACCTCATTAGAAATAAAAACCCAAAAGATTAGATAGACAAACAAACAAACACATAAATGTGGAGAGAAGGGCAGTACGCGCTGGAGCAAAGGTAAACAGCAGACAGACATGAATACTTATGTTTACAAGGTCGACCTCAGAACTTTGTTCAGTTTGTCTCGGTGACGGATAATGGAAGGAAAGGCAGGCAACTGGTCGACTTCATTTAAATAAACAAATAAAAAATAAGATAAACTCTCAGGAATAGATAAATAATAACAAAAAATTGTAAAGTGGAGAAAGCGAGAGCGCGCGAATGCACTCAAGCAAACACAAACAGCACAGCACGATGCGTATTTTTTTTTAAATTGACAAAATAAATGAAAAATAAATAAAAAATAAAATAAGTGGACAAGGCGAGAGTGCGCGAGCACAGAGGAGCAAAGACAAGCAGCGCAGCTTGATGCGTAGTAAAAAAAATAATAAATAGACAACTGGTCGACCTCATTAGAAATAAAAACCCAAAAGATTACATAGACAAATAAACAAACACATAAATGTGGAGAGAAGGGCAGTGCGCGCAGGAGCAAAGTTAAACAGCAGACAGACCTGAATCCTTATCTTTACAAGGTCGACCTCAGAACTTTGTTCAGTTTGTCTCGGTGACGGATAATGGAAGGAAGGGCAGGCAACTGGTCGACTTCATTTAAATAAACAAAGAAAAAATAAGATAAACTCTCAGGAATAGATAAATAATAACAAAAAATTGTAAAGTGGAGAAAGCGAGAGCGCGCGAATGCACTCAAGCAAACACAAACAGCACAGCACGATGCGTATTTTTTTTAAAATTGACAAAATAAATCAAAAATAAAAATAAGTGGAAAAGGCGAGAGTGCACGAGCACACAGGAGCAAAGACAAGCAGCGCAGCTTGATGCGTAGTAAAAAAAATAATAAATAGACAACTGGTCGACCTCATTAGAATAAAAACCCAAAAGATTAGATAGACAAACAAACAAACACATAAATGTGGAGAGAAGGGCAGTGCGCGCAGGACCAAAGGTAAACAGCAGACAGAGCTGAATCCTTATCTTTACAAGGTCGACCTCAGAACTTTGTTCAGTTTGTCTCGGTGACGGATAATGGAAGGAAGGGCAGGCAACTGTCGACTTCATTTAAATAAACAAATAAAATATAAGATAAACTCTTAGGAATAGATAAATAATAACAAAAAAATTGTAAAGTGGAGAAAGCGAGAGCGCGCGAATGCACTCAAGCAAACACAAACAGCACAGCACGATGCGTATTTTTTTTAAATTGACAAAATAAATCAAAAATAAATCAAAAATAAAAATAAGTGGAAAAGGCGAGAGTGCGCGAGCACACAGGAGCAAAGACAAGCAGCGCAGCTTGATGCGTAGTAAAAAAAATAATAAATAGACAACTGGTCGACCTCATTAGAAATAAAACCCAAAAGATTAGATAGACAAACAAACAAACACATAAATGTGGAGAGAAGGGCAGTGCGCGCTGGAGCAAAGGTAAACAGCAGACAGACCTCAATCCTTATCTTTACAAGGTCGACCTCAGAACTTTGTTCAGTTTGTCTCGGTGACGGATAATGGAAGGAAAGGCAGGCAATGGTCGACTTCATTTAAATAAACAAATAAAAAATAAGATAAACTCTCAGGAATAGATAAATAATAACAAAAAAATTGTAAAGTGGAGAAAGCGAGAGCGCGCGAATGCACTCAAGCAAACACAAACAGCACAGCACGATGCGTATTTTTTTTAAAATTGACAAAATAAATCAAAAATAAATCAAAAATAAAAATAAGTGGAAAAGGCGAGAGTGCACGAGCACACAGGAGCAAAGACAAGCAGCGCAGCTTGATGCGTAGTAAAAAAAATAATAAATAGACAACTGGTCGACCTCATTAGAAATAAAAACCCAAAAGATTAGATAGACAAACAAACAAACACATAAATGTGGAGAGAAGGGCAGTGCGCGCAGGAGCAAAGGTAAACAGCAGACAGACCTGAATCCTTATCTTTACAAGGTCGACCTCAGAACTTTGTTCAGTTTGTCTCGGTGACGGATAATGGAAGGAAGGGCAGGCAACTGGTCGACTTCATTTAAATAAACAAATAAAAAATAAGATAAACTCTCAGGAATAGATAAATAATAACAAAAAATAGTAAAGTGGAGAAAGCGAGAGCGCGCGAATGCACTCAAGCAAACACAAACAGCACAGCACGATGCGTATTTTTTTTGAAATTGACAAAATAAATCAAAAATAAAAATAAGTGGAAATGGCGAGAGTGCACGAGCACACAGGAGCAAAGACAAGCAGCGCAGCTTGATGCGTAGTAAAAAAATAATAAATAGACAACTGGTCGACCTCATTAGAAATAAAAACCCAAAAGATTAGATAGACAAACAAACAAACACATAAATGTGGAGAGAAGGGCAGTGCGGGCAGGACCAAAGGTAAACAGCAGACAGACCTGAATCCTTATCTTTACAAGGTCGACCTCAGAACTTTGTTCAGTTTGTCTCGGTGACGGATAATGGAAGGAAGGGCAGGCAACTGGTCGACTTCATTTAAATAAACAAATAAAATATAAGATAAACTCTTAGGAATAGATAAATAATAACAAAAAAATTGTAAAGTGGAGAAAGCGAGAGCGCGCGAATGCACTCAAGCAAACACAAACAGCACAGCACGATGCGTATTTTTTTTAAAATTGACAAAATAAATCAAAAATAAATCAAAAATAAAAATAAGTGGAAAAGGCGAGAGTGCGCGAGCACACAGGAGCAAAGACAAGCAGCGCAGCTTGATGCGTAGTTAAAAAAATAATAAATAGACAACTGGTCGACCTCATTAGAAATAAAAACCCAAAAGATTAGATAGACAAACAAACAAACACATAAATGTGGAGAGAAGGGCAGTGCGCGCAGGAGCAAAGGTAAACAGCAGACAGACCTGAATCCTTATCTTTACAAGGTCGACCTCAGAACTTTGTTCAGTTTGTCTCGGTGACGGATAATGGAAGGAAGGGCAGGCAACTGGTCGACTTCATTTAAATAAACAAATAAAAAATAAGATAAACTCTCAGGAATAGATAAATAATAAAAAAAAATTGTAAAGTGGGGAAAGCGAGAGCGCGCGAATGCACTCAAGCAAACACAAAACAGCACAGCACGATGCGTATTTTTTTTTAAATTGAGAAAATAAATCAAAAATAAATCAAAAATAAAAATAAGTGGAAAAGGCAAGAGTGCGCGAGCACACAGGAGCAAAGACAAGCAGCGCAGCTTGATGCGTAGTAAAAAAAATAATAAATATACAACTGGTCGACCTCATTAGAAATAAAAACCCAAAAGATTAGATAGACAAACAAACAAACACATAAATGTGGAGAGAAGGGCAGTGCGCACAGGAGCAAAGTTAAACAGCAGACAGACCTGAATCCTTATCTTTACAATGTCGACCTCAGAACTTTGTTCAGTTTGTCTCGGTGACGGATAATGGAAGGAAGGGCAGGCAACTGGTCGACTTCATTTAAATAAACAAATAAAAAATAAGATAAACTCTCAGGAATAGATAAATAATAACAAAAAAATTGTAAAGTGGAGAAAGCGAGAGCGCGCGAACGCACTCAAGCAAACACAAACAGCACAGCAAGATGCGTATTTTTTTAAAAATTGACAAAATAATTCAAAAATAAATCAAAAATAAAAATAAGTGGAAAAGGCGAGAGTGCGCGAGCACACAGGAGCAAAGACAAGCAGCGCAGCTTGATGCGTAGTAAAAAAAATAATAAATAGACAACTGGTCGACCTCATTAGAAATAAAAACCCAAAAGATTAGATAGACAAACAAACAAACACATAAATGTGGAGAGAAGGGCAGTGCGCGCAGGAGCAAAGGTAAACAGCAGACAGACCTGAATCCTTATCTTTACAAGGTCGACCTCAGAACTTTGTTCAGTTTGTCTCGGTGACGGATAATGGAAGGAAGGGCAGGCAACTGGTCGACTTCATTTAAAGAAACAAATAAATAATAAGATAAACTCTCAGGAATAGATAAATAATAACAAAAAAATTGTAAAGTGGAGAAAGCGAGAGCGCGTGAGTGCACTCAAGCAAACACAAACAGCACAGCACGATGCGTATTTTTTTTTTAAATTGACAAAATAAATCAAAATAAATCAAAAATAAAAATAAGTGGAAAAGGCCAGAGTACGCGAGCACACAGGAGCAAAGACAAGCAGCGCAGCTTGATGGGTAGTAAAAAAAAATAATAAATAGACAACTGGTCGACCTCATTAGAAATAAAACCCCAAAAGATTAGATAGACAAACAAACAAACACATAAATGTGGAGAGAAGGGCAGTGCGGGCAGGAGCAAAGGTAAACAGCAGACAGACCTGAATCCTTATCTTTACAAGGTCGACCTCAGAACTTTGTTCAGTTTGTCTCGGTGACGGATAATGGAAGGAAGGGCAGGCAACTGGTCGACTTCATTTAAATAAACAAATAAAAAATAAGATAAACTCTCAGGAATAGATAAATAATAACAAAAAAATTGTAAAGTGGAGAAAGCGAGAGCGCGCGAATGCACTCAAGCAAACACAAACAGCACAGCACGATGCGTATTTTTTTTTAAATTGACAAAATAAATCAAAAATAAATAAAAATAAAAATAAGTGGAAAACGCGAGAGTGCGCGAGCACACAGGAGGAAAGACAAGCAGCGCAGCTTGATGCGTAGTTAAAAAAATAATAAATAGACAACTGGTCGACCTCATTAGAAATAAAAACCCAAAAGATTAGATCGACAAACAAACAAACACATAAATGTGGAGAGAAGGGCAGTGCGCGCTGGAGCAAAGGTAAACAGCAGACAGACCTGAATCCTTATCTTTACAAGGTCGACCTCAGAACTTTGTTCAGTTTGTCTCGGTGACGGATAATGGAAGGAAGGGCAGGAAACTGGTCGACTTCATTTAAATAAACAAATAAAAAATAAGATAAACTCTCAGGAATAGATAAATAATAACAAAATTTGTAAAGTGGAGAAAGCGAGAGCGCGCGAATGCACTCAAGCAAACACAAACAGCACAGCACGATGCGTATTTTTTTAAATTGACAAAATAAATCAAAAATAAATCAAAAATAAAAATAAGTGGAAAAGGCGAGAGTGCGCGAGCACACAGGAGCAAAGACAAGCAGCGCAGCTTGATGCGTAGTAAAAACAATAATAAATAGACAACTGGTCGACCTCATTGGAAATAAAAACCCAAAATATTAGATAGACAAACAAACAAACACATAAATTTGGAGAGAAGGGCAGTGCGCGCAGGAGCAAAGGTAAACAGCAGATAGACCTGTATGCTTATCTTTACAAGGTCGACCTCAGAACTTTGTTCAGTTTGTCTCGGTGACGGATAATGGAAGGAAGGGCAGGCAACTGGTCGACTTCATTTAAATAAACATATAAAAAATAAGATAAACTCTCAGGAATAGATAAATAATAACAAAAAAATTGTAAAGTGGAGAAAGCGAGAGCACCCGAAAGCACTCAAGCAAACTCAAACAGCACAGCACGATGCATATTTTTTTTTAAAATTGACAAAATAAACCAAAAATAAATCAAAAATAAAAATAAGTGGAAAAGGCGAGAGTGCGCGAGCACACAGGAGCAAAGACAAGCAGCGCAGCTTGATGCGTAGTAAAAAAAAATAATAAATAGACAACTGGTCGACCTCATTAGAAATAAAAACCCAAAAGATTAGATAGACAAACAAACAAAAACATAAATGTGGAGAGAAGGGCAGTGTGCGCAGGAGCAAAGGTAAACAGCAGACAGACCTGAATCCTTATCTTTACAAGGTCGACCTCAGAACTTTGTTCAGTTTGTCTCGGTGACGGATAATGGAAGGAAGGGCAGGCAACTGGTCGACTTCATTTAAATAAACAAATAAAAAATAAGATAAACTCTCAGGAATAGATAAATAATAACAAAATAATTGTAAAGTGGAGAAAGCGAGAGCGCGCGAATGCACTCAAGCAAACACAAACAGCACAGCACGATGCGAATTTTTTTTTAAAATTGACAAAATAAGTCAAAAATAAAAATAAGTGGAAAAGGAGAGAGTGCGCGAGCACACAGGAGCAAAGACAAGCAGCGCATCTTGATGCGTATTAAAAAAAAAAAAAATAGACAACTGGTCGACCTCATTAGAAATAAAAACCCAAAAGATTAGATAGACAAACAAACAAACACATAAATGTGGAGAGAAGGGCAGTGCGCACAGGAGCAAAGTTAAACAGCAGACAGACCTGAATCCTTCTCTTTACAATGTCGACCTCAGAACTTTTTCAGTTTGTCTCGTTGACGGATAATGGAAGGAAGGGCAGGCAACTGGTCGACTTCATTTAAATTAACAAATAAAAAATAAGATAAACTCTCAGGAATAGATAAATAATAACAAAAAAATTGTAAAGTGGGGAAAGCGAGAGCGCGCGAATGCACTCAAGCAAACACAAAACAGCACAGCACGATGCGTATTTTTTTTTAAATTGAGAAAATAAATCAAAAATAAATCAAAAATAAAAATAAGTGGAAAAGGCAAGAGTGCGCGAGCACACAGGAGCAAAGACAAGCAGCGCAGCTTGATGCGTAGTAAAAAAAATAATAAATAGACAACTGGTCGACCTCATTAGAAATAAAAACCCAAAAGATTAGATAGACAAACAAACAAACACATAAATGTGGAGAGAAGGGCAGTGCGCACAGGAGCAAAGTTAAACAGCAGACAGACCTGAATCCTTCTCTTTACAATGTCGACCTCAGAACTTTGTTCAGTTTGTCTCGGTGACGGATAATGGAAGGAAGGGCAGGCAACTGGTCGACTTCATTTAAATTAACAAATAAAAAATAAGATAAACTCTCAGGAATAGATAAATAATAACAAAAAAATTGTAAAGTGGAGAAAGCGAGAGCACGCGAATGCACTCAAGCAAACACAAACAGCACAGCACGATGAATATTTTTTTTAAATTGACAAAATAAACCAAAAATAAATCAAAAATAAAAAGAAGTGGAAAAGGCGAGAGTGCGCGAGCACACAGGAGCAAAGACAAGCAGCGCAGCTTGATGCGTAGTAAAAAAAAATAATAAATAGACAACTGGTCGACGTCATTAGAAATAAAAACCCAAAAGATTAGATAGACAAACAAACAAGCACATAAATGTGGAGAGAAGGGCAATGCGCGCAGGAGCAAAGGTAAACAGCAGACAGACCTGAATCCTTATCTTTACAAGGTCGACCTCAGAACTTTGTTCAGTTTGTCTCGGTGACGGATAATGGAAGGAAGGGCAGGCAACTGGTCGACTTCATTTAAATAAACAAATAAAAAATAAGATAAACTCTCAGGAATAGATAAATAATAACAAAAAATTGTAAAGTGGAGAAAGCGAGAGCGCGCGAATGAACTCAAGCAAACACAAACAGCACAGCACGATGCGTATTTTTTTTTAAATTGACAAAATAAATCAAAAATAAATCAAAAATAAAAATAAGTGGAAAAGGCGAGAGTGCGCGAGCACACAGGATCAAAGCGAAGCAGTGCAGCTTGATGCGTAGTAAAAAAAATAATAAATAGACAACTGGTCGACCTCATTAGAAATAAAAACCCAAAAGATTAGATAGAAAAACAAACACATAAATGTGGAGATAAGGGCAGTGCGCGCAGGAGCAAAGGTAAACAGCAGACAGACCTGAATCCTTATCTTTACAAGGTCGACCTCAGAACTTTGTTCAGTTTGTCTCGGTGACGGATAATGGAAGGAAGGGCAGGCAACTGGTCGACTTCATTTAAATAAACAAATAAAAAATAAGATAAACTCTCAGGAATAGATAAATAATAACAAAATTTGTAAAGTGGAGAAAGCGAGAGCGCGCGAATGCACTCAAGCAAACACATACAGCACAGCACGATGCGTATTTTTTTTTAAAATTGACAAAATAAATCAAAAATAAATCAAAAATAAAAATAAGTGGAAAAGGCGAGAGTGCGCGAGCACACAGGAGCAGAGACAAGCAGCGCATCTTGATGCGTAGTAAAAAAAATAATAAATAGACAACTGGTCGACCTCATTAGAAATAAAAACCCAAAAGATTAGATCGACAAACAAACAAACACATAAATGTGGAGAGAAGGGCAGTGCGCGCAGGAGCAAAGGTAAACAGCAGACAGACCTGAATCCTTATCTTTACAAGGTCGACCTCAGAACTTTGTTCAGTTTGTCTCGGTGACGGATAATGGAAGGAAGGGCAGGCAACTGGTCGACTTCATTTAAATAAACAAATAAAAAATAAGATAAACTCTCAGGAATAGATAAATAATAACAAAATTTGTAAAGTGGAGAAAGCGAGAGCGCGCGAATGCACTCAAGCAAACACAAACA
The DNA here is from genome assembly GCF_023159225.1 of Perognathus longimembris pacificus. Taxonomy (NCBI): domain Eukaryota; kingdom Metazoa; phylum Chordata; class Mammalia; order Rodentia; family Heteromyidae; genus Perognathus; species Perognathus longimembris. The sequence goes on along the minus strand of NW_025958418.1, from coordinate 30,871 downwards.
GCACAGCACGATGCGTATTTTTTTTTAAATTGACAAAATAAATCAAAAATAAATCAAAAATAAAAATAAGTGGAAAAGGCGAGAGTGCGCGAGCACACAGGAGCAAAGACAAGCAGGGCAGCTTGATGCGTAGTAAAAACAATAATAAATAGACAACTGGTCGACCTCATTGGAAATAAAAACCCAAAAGATTAGATAGACAAACAAACAAACACATAAATGTGGAGAGAAGGGCAGTGCGCGCAGGAGCAAAGGTAAACAGCAGATAGACCTGTATCCTTATCTTTACAAGGTCGACCTCAGAACTTTGTTCAGTTTGTCTCGGTGACGGATAATGGAAGGAAGGGCAGGCAACTGGTCGACTTCATTTAAATAAACATATAAAAAATAAGATAAACTCTCAGGAATAGATAAATAATAACAAAAAAATTGTAAAGTGGAGAAAGCGAGAGCACCCGAAAGCACTCAAGCAAACTCAAACAGCACAGCACGATGCATATTTTTTTTTAAAATTGACAAAATAAACCAAAAATAAATCAAAAATAAAAATAAGTGGAAAAGGCGAGAGTGCGCGAGCACACAGGAGCAAAGACAAGCAGCGCAGCTTGATGCGTAGTAAAAAAAAATAATAAATAGACAACTGGTCGACCTCATTAGAAATAAAAACCCAAAAGATTAGATAGACAAACAAACAAAAACATAAATGTGGAGAGAAGGGCAGTGTGCGCAGGAGCAAAGGTAAACAGCAGACAGACCTGAATCCTTATCTTTACAAGGTCGACCTCAGAACTTTGTTCAGTTTGTCTCGGTGACGGATAATGGAAGGAAGGGCAGGCAACTGGTCGACTTCATTTAAATAAACAAATAAAAAATAAGATAAACTCTCAGGAATAGATAAATAATAACAAAATAATTGTAAAGTGGAGAAAGCGAGAGCGCGCAAATGCACTCAAGCAAACACAAACAGCACAGCACGATGCGAATTTTTTTTTAATATTGACAAAATAAGTCAAAAATAAAAATAAGTGGAAAAGGAGAGAGTGCGCGAGCACACAGGAGCAAAGACAAGCAGCGCATCTTGATGCGTAGTAAAAAAAAAAAATAGACAACTGGTCGACCTCATTAGAAATAAAAACCCAAAAGATTAGATAGACAAACAAACAAACACATAAATGTGGAGAGAAGGGCAGTGCGCACAGGAGCAAAGTTAAACAGCAGACAGACCTGAATCCTTCTCTTTACAATGTCGACCTCAGAACTTTGTTCAGTTTGTCTCGGTGACGGATAATGGAAGGAAGGGCAGGCAACTGGTCGACTTCATTTAAATTAACAAATAAAAAATAAGATAAACTCTCAGGAATAGATAAATAATAACAAAAAAATTGTAAAGTGGAGAAAGCGAGAGCACGCGAATGCACTCAAGCAAACACAAACAGCACAGCACGATGCATATTTTTTTTAAATTGACAAAATAAACCAAAAATAAATCAAAAATAAAAAGAAGTGGAAAAGGCGAGAGTGCGCGAGCACACAGGAGCAAAGACAAGCAGCGCAGCTTGATGCGTAGTAAAAAAAAATAATAAATAGACAACTGGTCGACGTCATTAGAAATAAAAACCCAAAAGATTAGATAGACAAACAAACAAGCACATAAATGTGGAGAGAAGGGCAATGCGCGCAGGAGCAAAGGTAAACAGCAGACAGACCTGAATCCTTATCTTTACAAGGTCGACCTCAGAACTTTGTTCAGTTTGTCTCGGTGACGGATAATGGAAGGAAGGGCAGGCAACTGGTCGACTTCATTTAAATAAACAAATAAAAAATAAGATAAACTCTCAGGAATAGATAAATAATAAAAAAAAATTGTAAAGTGGGGAAAGCGAGAGCGCGCGAATGCACTCAAGCAAACACAAAACAGCACAGCACGATGCGTATTTTTTTTTAAATTGAGAAAATAAATCAAAAATAAATCAAAAATAAAAATAAGTGGAAAAGGCAAGAGTGCGCGAGCACACAGGAGCAAAGACAAGCAGCGCAGCTTGATGCGTAGTAAAAAAAATAATAAATATACAACTGGTCGACCTCATTAGAAATAAAAACCCAAAAGATTAGATAGACAAACAAACAAACACATAAATGTGGAGAGAAGGGCAGTGCGCACAGGAGCAAAGTTAAACAGCAGACAGACCTGAATCCTTATCTTTACAATGTCGACCTCAGAACTTTGTTCAGTTTGTCTCGGTGACGGATAATGGAAGGAAGGGCAGGCAACTGGTCGACTTCATTTAAATAAACAAATAAAAAATAAGATAAACTCTCAGGAATAGATAAATAATAACAAAAAAATTGTAAAGTGGAGAAAGCGAGAGCACGCGAATGCACTCAAGCAAACACAAACAGCACAGCACGATGCGTATTTTTTTTAAATTGACAAAATAAACCACAAATAAATCAAAAATAAAATGAAGTGGAAAAGGCGAGAGTGCGCGAGCACACAGGAGCAAAGACAAGCAGCGCAGCTTGATGCGTAGTAAAAAAAAATAATAAATAGACAACTGGTCGACGTCATTAGAAATAAAAACCCAAAAGATTAGATAGACAAACAAACAAGCACATAAATGTGGAGAGAAGGGCAGTGCGCGCAGGAGCAAAGGTAAACAGCAGACAGACCTGAATCCTTATCTTTACAAGGTCGACCTCAGAACTTTGTTCAGTTTGTCTCGGTGACGGATAATGGAAGGAAGGGCAGGCAACTGGTCGACTTCATTTAAATAAACAAATAAAAAATAAGATAAACTCTCAGGAATAGATAAATAATAACAAAAAATTGTAAAGTGGAGAAAGCGAGAGCGCGCGAATGCACTCAAGCAAACACAAACAGCACAGCACGATGCGTATTTTTTTTAAATTGACAAAATAAATCAAAAATAAATCAAAAATAAAAATAAGTGGAAAAGGCGAGAGTTCGCGAGCACACAGGAGCAAAGACAAGCAGCGCAGCTTGATGCGTAGTAAAAAAAATAATAAATAGACAACTGGTCGACCTCATTAGAAATAAAAACCCAAAAGATTAGATAGACAAACAAACAAACATAAATGTGGAGAGAAGGGCAGTGCGCGCAGGAGCAAAGCTAAACAGCAGACAGACCTGAATCCTTATCTTTACAAGGTCGACCTCAGAAATTTGTTCAGTTTTTCTCGGTGACGGATAATGGAAGGAAGGGCAGGCAACTGGTCGACTTCATTTAAATAAACAAATAAAAAATAAGATAAACTCTCAGGAATAGATAAATAATAACAAAAAAATTGTAAAGTGGAGAAAGCGAGAGCGCGCGAATGAACTCAAGCAAACACAAACAGCACAGCACGATGCGTATTTTTTTTTAAAATTGACAAAATAAATCAAAAATAAATCAAAAATAAAAATAAGTGGAAAAGGCGAGAGTGCGCGAGCACACAGGAGCAAAGACAAGCAGCGCAGCTTGATGCGTAGTAAAAAAAAATAATAAATAGACAACTGGTCGACCTCATTAGAAATAAAAACACAAAAGATTAGATAGACAAACAAACAAACACATAAATGTGGAGAGAAGGGCAGTGCGCGCAGGAGCAAAGGTAAACAGCAGATAGACCTGAATCCTTATCTTTACAAGGTCGACCTCAGAACTTTGTTCAGTTTGTCTCGGTGACGGATAATGGAAGGAAGGGCAGGCAACTTGTCGACTTCATTTAAATAAACAAATAAAAAATAAGATAAACTCTCAGGAATAGATAAATAATAACAAAAAAATTGTAAAGTGGAGAAAGCGAGAGCGCGTGAATGCACTCAAGCAAACACAAACAGCACAGCACGATGCGTATTTTTTTTAAATTGACAAAATAAATCAAAAATAAATCAAAAATAAAAATAAGTGGAAAAGGCGAGAGTGCGCGAGCACACAGGAGCAAAGACAAGCAGCGCAGCTTGATGCGTAGTGAAAAAAATAATAAATAGACAATTGGTCGACCTCATTAGAAATAAAAACCCAAAAGATTAGATAGACAAACAAACAAACACATAAATGTGGAGAGAAGGGCAGGGCGCGCAGGAGCAAAGGTAAACAGCAGACAGACCTGAATCCTTATCTTTACAAGGTCGACCTCAGAACTTTGTTCAGTTAGTCTCGGTGACGGATAATGGAAGGAAGGGCAGGCAACTGGTCGACTTCATTTAAATAAACAAATAAAAAATAAGATAAACTCTCAGGAATAGATAAATAATAACAAAATAATTGTAAAGTGGAGAAAGCGAGAGCGCGCGAATGCACTCAAGCAAACACAAACAGCACAGCACGATGCGTATTTTTTTTTAAATTGACAAAATAAATCAAAAATAAATCAAAAATAAAAATAAGTGGAAAAGGCGAGAGTGCGCGAGCACACAGGATCAAAGCGAAGCAGTGCAGCTTGATGCGTAGTAAAAAAAATAATAAATAGACAACTGGTCGACCTCATTAGAAATAAAAACCCAAAAGATTAGATAGAAAAACAAACACATAAATGTGGAGATAAGGGCAGTGCGCGCAGGAGCAAAGGTAAACAGCAGACAGACCTGAATCCTTATCTTTACAAGGTCGACCTCACAACTTTGTTCAGTTTGTCTCGGTGACGGATAATGGAAGGAAGGGCAGGCAACTGGTCGACTTCATTTAAATAAACAAATAAAAAATAAGATAAACTCTCAGGAATAGATAAATAATAACAAAAAAATTGTAAAGTGGAGAAAGCGAGAGCGCGCGAACGCACTCAAGCAAACACAAACAGCACAGCAAGATGCGTATTTTTTTTAAAAATTGACAAAATAATTCAAAAATAAATCAAAAATAAAAATAAGTGGAAAAGGCGAGAGTGCGCGAGCACACAGGAGCAAAGACAAGCAGCGCAGCTTGATGCGTAGTAAAAAAAATAATAAATAGACAACTGGTCGACCTCATTAGAAATAAAAACCCAAAAGATTAGATAGACAAACAAACAAACACATAAATGTGGAGAGAAGGGCAGTGCGCGCAGGAGCAAAGGTAAACAGCAGATAGACCTGTATCCTTATCTTTACAAGGTCGACCTCAGAACTTTGTTCAGTTTGTCTCGGTGACGGATAATGGAAGGAAGGGCAGGCAACTGGTCGACTTCATTTAAATAAACATATAAAAAATAGGATAAACTCTCAGGAATAGATAAATAATAACAAAAAAATTGTAAAGTGGAGAAAGCGAGAGCACCCGAAAGCACTCAAGCAAACTCAAACAGCACAGCACGATGCATATTTTTTTTTAAAATTGACAAAATAAACCAAAAATAAATCAAAAATAAAAATAAGTGGAAAAGGCGAGAGTGCGCGAGCACACAGGAGCAAAGACAAGCAGCGCAGCTTGATGCGTAGTAAAAAAAAATAATAAATAGACAACTGGTCGACCTCATTAGAAATAAAAACCCAAAAGATTAGATAGACAAACAAACAAAAACATAAATGTGGAGAGAAGGGCAGTGTGCGCAGGACCAAAGGTAAACAGCAGACAGACCTGAATCCTTATCTTTACAAGGTCGACCTCAGAACTTTGTTCAGTTTGTCTCGGTGACGGATAATGGAAGGAAGGGCAGGCAACTGGTCGACTTCATTTAAATAAACAAATAAAAAATAAGATAAACTCTCAGGAATAGATAAATAATAACAAAATAATTGTAAAGTGGAGAAAGCGAGAGCGCGCGAATGCACTCAAGCAAACACAAACAGCACAGCACGATGCGAATTTTTTTTTAAAATTGACAAAATAAGTCAAAAATAAAAATAAGTGGAAAAGGAGAGAGTGCGCGAGCACACAGGAGCAAAGACAAGCAGCGCATCTTGATGCGTAGTAAAAAAAAAAAAAATAGACAACTGGTCGACCTCATTAGAAATAAAAACCCAAAAGATTAGATAGACAAACAAACAAACACATAAATGTGGAGAGAAGGGCAGTGTGCGCAGGAGCAAAGGTAAACAGCAGACAGACCTGAATCCTTATCTTTACAAGGTCGACCTCAGAACTTTGTTCAGTTTGTCTCGGTGACGGATAATGGAAGGAAGGGCAGGCAACTGGTCGACTTCATTTAAATAAACAAATAAAAAATAAGATAAACTCTCAGGAATAGATAAATAATAGCAAAAAATTGTAAAGTGGAGAAAGCGAGAGCGCGCGAATGTACTCAATCAAACACAAACAGCACAGCACGATGAGTATTTTTTTTTAAATTGACAAAATAAATCAAAAATAAATCAAAAATAAAAATAAGTGGAAAAGGCGAGAGTGCGCGAGCACACAGGAGCAAAGACAAGCAGCGCAGCTTGATGCGTAGTAAAAAAATAATAAATAGACAACTGGTCGACCTCATTAGAAATAAAAACCCAAAAGATTAGATAGACAAACAAACAAACACATAAATGTGGAGAGAAGGGCAGTGCGCGCAGGAGCAAAGGTAAACAGCAGACAGACCTGAATCCTTATCTTTACAAGGTCGACCTCAGAACTTTGTTCAGTTTGTCTCGGTGACGGATAATGGAAGGAAGGGCAGGCAACTGGTCGACTTCATTTAAATAAACCAATAAAAAATAAGATAAACTCTCAGGAATAGATAAATAATAACAAAAAAAGTGTAAAGTGGGGAAAGCGAGAGCGCGCGAATGCACTCAAGCAAACACAAAACAGCACAGCACGATGCGTATTTTTTTTTAAATTGAGAAAATAAATCAAAAATAAATCAAAAATACAAATAAGTGGAAAAGGCAAGAGTGCGCGAGCACACAGGAGCAAAGACAAGCAGCGCAGCTTGATGCGTAGTAAAAAAAATAATAAATAGACAACTGGTCGACCTCATTAGAAATAAAAACCCAAAAGATTAGATAGACAAACAAACAAACACATAAATGTGGAGAGAAGGGCAGTGCGCACAGGAGCAAAGTTAAACAGCAGACAGACCTGAATCCTTCTCTTTACAATGTCGACCTCAGAACTTTGTTCAGTTTGTCTCGGTGACGGATAATGGAAGGAAGGGCAGGCAACTGGTCGACTTCATTTAAATTAACAAATAAAAAATAAGATAAACTCTCAGGAATAGATAAATAATAACAAAAAAATTGTAAAGTGGAGAAAGCGAGAGCACGCGAATGCACTCAAGCAAACACAAACAGCACAGCACGATGCATATTTTTTTTAAATTGACAAAATAAACCAAAAATAAATCAAAAATAAAAAGAAGTGGAAAAGGCGAGAGTGCGCGAGCACACAGGAGCAAAGACAAGCAGCGCAGCTTGATGCGTAGTAAAAAAACTAATAAATAGACAACTGGTCGACGTCATTAGAAATAAAAACCCAAAAGATTAGATAGACAAACAAACAAGCACATAAATGTGGAGAGAAGGGCAGTGCGCGCAGGAGCAAAGGTAAACAGCAGACAGACCTGAATCCTTATCTTTACAAGGTCGACCTAAGAACTTTGTTCAGTTTGTCTCGGTGACGGATAATGGAAGGAAGGGCAGGCAACTGGTCGACTTCATTTAAATAAACAAATAAAAAATAAGATAAACTCTCAGGAATAGATAAATAATAACAAAAAATTGTAAAGTGGAGAAAGCGAGAGCGCGCGAATGCACTCAAGCAAACACAAACAGCACAGCACGATGCGTATTTTTTTTAAATTGACAAAATAAATCAAAAATAAATCAAAAATAAAAATAAGTGGAAAAGGCGAGAGTGCGCGAGCACACAGGAGCAAAGACAAGCAGCGCAGCTTGATGCGTAGTAAAAAAAATAATAAATAGACAACTGGACGACCTCATTAGAAATAAAAACCCAAAAGATTAGATAGACAAACAAACAAACATAAATGTGGAGAGAAGGGCAGTGCGCGCAGGAGCAAAGGTAAACAGCAGACAGACCTGAATCCTTATGTTTACAAGGTCGACCTCAGAACTTTGTTCAGTTTGTCTCGGTGACGGATAATGGAAGGAAGGGCAGGCAACTGGTCGACTTCATTTAAATAAACAAATAAAAAATAAGATAAACTCTCAGGAATAGATAAATAATAACAAAATAATTGTAAAGTGGAGAAAGCGAGAGCGCGCGAATGCACTCAAGCAAACACAAACAGCACAGCACGATGCGTATTTTTTTTAAATTGACAAAATAAATCAAAAATAAATCAAAAATAAAAATAAGTGGAAAAGGCGAGAGTGCGCGAGCACACAGGATCAAAGCGAAGCAGTGCAGCTTGATGCGTAGTAAAAAAAAATAATAAATAGACAACTGGTCGACCTCATTAGAAATAAAAACCCAAAAGATTAGATAGACAAACAAACAAACATAAATGTGGAGAGAAGGGCAGTGCGCGCAGGAGCAAAGGTAAACAGCAGACAGACCTGAATCCTTATCTTTACAAGGTCGACCTCACAACTTTGTTCAGTTTGTCTCGGTGACGGATAATGGAAGGAAGGGCAGGCAACTGGTCGACTTCATTTAAATAAACAAATAAAAAATAAGATAAACTCTCAGGAATAGATAAATAATAACAAAAAAATTGTAAAGTGGAGAAAGCGAGAGCGCGCGAACGCACTCAAGCAAACACAAACAGCACAGCAAGATGCGTATTTTTTTAAAAATTGACAAAATAATTCAAAAATAAATCAAAAATAAAAATAAGTGGAAAAGGCGAGAGTGGGCGAGCACACAGGAGCAAAGACAAGCAGCGCAGCTTGATGCGTAGTAAAAAAAATAATAAATAGACAACTGGTCGACCTCATTAGAAATAAAAACCCAAAAGATTAGATAGACAAACAAACAAACACATAAATGTGGAGAGAAGGGCAGTGCGCGCAGGAGCAAAGGTAAACAGCAGACAGACCTGAATCCTTATCTTTACAAGGTCGACCTCAGAACTTTGTTCAGTTTGTCTCGGTGACGGATAATGGAAGGAAGGGCAGGCAACTGGTCGACTTCATTTAAAGAAACAAATAAATAATAAGATAAACTCTCAGGAATAGATAAATAATAACAAAAAATTGTAAAGTGGAGAAAGCGAGAGCGCGTGAGTGCACTCAAGCAAACACAAACAGCACAGCACGATGCGTATTTTTTTTTTAAATTGACAAAATAAATCAAAAATAAATCAAAAATAAAAATAAGTGGAAAAGGCCAGAGTACGCGAGCACACAGGAGCAAAGACAAGCAGTGCAGCTTGATGGGTAGTAAAAAAAAATAATAAATAGACAACTGGTCGACCTCATTAGAAATAAAACCCCAAAAGATTAGATAGACAAACAAACAAACACATAAATGTGGAGAGAAGGGCAGTGCGGGCAGGAGCAAAGGTAAACAGCAGACAGACCTGAATCCTTATCTTTACAAGGTCGACCTCAGAACTTTGTTCAGTTTGTCTCGGTGACGGATAATGGAAGGAAGGGCAGGCAACTGGTCGACTTCATTTAAATAAACAAATAAAAAATAAGATAAACTCTCAGGAATAGATAAATAATAACAAAAAAATTGTAAAGTGGAGAAAGCGAGAGCGCGTGAATGCACTCAAGCAAACACAAACAGCACAGAACGATGCGTATTTTTTTTTAAATTGACAAAATAAATCAAAAATAAATAAAAATAAAAATAACTGGAAAACGCGAGAGTGCGCGAGCACACAGGAGCAAAGACAAGCAGCGCAGCTTGATGCGTAGTAAAAAAAATAATAAATAGACAACTGGTCGACCTCATTAGAAATAAAAACCCAAAAGATTAGATAGACAAACAAACAAACACATAAATGTGGAGAGAAGGGCAGTGCGGGCAGGAGCAAAGGTAAACAGCAGACAGACCTGAATCCTTATCTTTACAAGGTCGACCTCAGAACTTTGTTCAGATTGTCTAGTGACGGATAATGGAAGGAAGGGCAGACAACTGGTCGACTTCATTTAAATAAACAAATAAAAAATAAGATAAACTCTCAGGAATAGATAAATAATACCAAAAAAAATTGTAAAGTGGAGAAAGCGAGAGCGCGCGAATGCACTCAAGCAAACACAAACAGCACAGCTCGATGCGTATTTTTTTTTAAATTGAAAAAATAAATAAAAATAATTCAAAAATAAAATAAGTGGAAAAGGCGAGAGTGCGCGAGCACACAGGAGCAAAGACAAGCAGCGCAGCTTGATGCGTAGTAAAAAAAATAATAAATAAACAACTGGTCGACCTCATTAGAAATAAAAACCCAAAAGATTAGATAGACAAACAAACAAACACATAAATGTGGAGAGAATGGCAGTGCGCGCAGGAGCAAAGGTAAACAGCAGACAGACCTGAATCCTTATCTTTACAAGGTCGACCTCAGAACTTTGTTCAGTTTGTCTCGGTGACGGATAATGGAAGGAAGGGCAGGCAACTGGTCGACTTCATTTAAATAAACAAATAAAAAATAAGATAAACTCTCAGGAATAGATAAATAATAACAAAAAATTGTAAAGTGGAGAAAGCGAGAGCGCGCGAATGCACTCAAGCAAACACAAACAGCACAGCACGATGCGTATTTTTTTTTTAAATTGACAAAATAAATCAAAAATAAATAAAAATAAAAATAAGTGGAAAATGCGAGAGTGCGCGAGCACACAGGAGCAAAGACAAGCAGCGCAGCTTGATGCGTAGTAAAAAAAATAATAAATAGACAACTGGTCGACCTCATTAGAAATAAAAACCCAAAAGATTAGATAGACAAACAAACAAACACATAAATGTGGAGAGAAGGGCAGTGCGGGCAGGAGCAAAGGTAAACAGCAGACAGACCTGAATCCTTATCTTTACAAGGTCGACCTCAGAACTTTGTTCAGCTTGTCTCGGTGACGGATAATGGAAGGAAGGGCAGACAACTGGTCGACTTCATTTAAATAAACAAATAAAAAATAAGATAAACTCTCAGGAATAGATAAATAATAACAAAAAAATTGTAAAGTGGAGAAAGCGAGAGCGCACGAATGCACTCAAGCAAACACAGACAGCACAGCTCGATGCGTATTTTTTTTTAAATTGAAAAAATAAATAAAAAATAAATCAAAAATAAAAATAAGTGGAAAAGGCGAGAGTGCGCGAGCACACAGGAGCAAACACTAGCAGCGCAGCTTGATGCGTAGTAAAAAAAATAATAAATAGACAACTGGTCGACCTCATTAGAAATAAAAACCCAAAAGATTAGATAGACAAACAAACAAACACATAAATGTGGAGAGAAGGGCAGTGCGCGCAGGAGCAAAGGTAAACAGCAGACAGACCTGAATCCTTATCTTTACAAGGTCGACCTCACAACTTTGTTCAGTTTGTCTCGGTGACGGATAATGGAAGGAAGGGCAGGCAACTGGTCGACTTCATTTAAAGAAACAAATAAATAATAAGATAAACTCTCAGGAATAGATAAATAATACCAAAAAAATTGTAAAGTGGAGAAAGCGAGAGCGCGTGAGTGCACTCAAGCAAACACAAACAGCACAGTACGATGCGTATTTTTTTTTAAATTGACAAAATAAATCAAAAATAAATCAAAAATAAAAATAAGTGGAAAAGGCCAGAGTACGCGAGCACACAGGAGCAAAGACAAGCAGCGCAGCTTGATGGGTAGTAAAAAAAAATAATAAATAGACAACTGGTCGACCTCATTAGAAATAAAACCCCAAAAGATTAGATAGACAAACAAACAAACACATAAATGTGGAGAGAAGGGCAGTGCGGGCAGGAGCAAAGGTAAACAGCAGACAGACCTGAATCCTTATCTTTACAAGGTCGACCTCAGAACTTTGTTCAGTTTGTCTCGGTGACGGATAATGGAAGGAAGGGCAGGCAACTGGTCGACTTCATTTAAATAAACAAATATAAAATAAGATAAACTCTCAGGAATAGATAAATAATAACAAAATAATTGTAAAGTGGAGAAAGCGAGAGCGCGCGAATGCACTCAAGCAAACACAAACAGCACAGCACGATGCGTATTTTTTTTTAAATTGACAAAATAAATCAAAAATAAAAATAAGTGGAAAAGGCGAGAGTGCGCGAGCACACAGGAGCAAAGACAAGCAGCGCAGCTTGATGCGTAGTAAAAAAAATAATAAATAGACAACTGGACGACCTCATTAGAAATAAAAACCCAAAAGATTAGATAGACAAACAAACAAGCACATAAATGTGGAGAGAAGGGCAGTGCGCGCAGGAGCAAAGGTAAACAGCAGACAGACCTGAATCCTTATGTTTACAAGGTCGACCTCAGAACTTTGTTCAGTTTGTCTCGGTGACGGATAATGGAAGGAAGGGCAGGCAACTGGTCGACTTCATTTAAATAAACAAATAAAAAATAAGATAAACTCTCAGGAATAGATAAATAATAACAAAATAATTGTAAAGTGGAGAAAGCGAGAGCGCGCGAATGCACTCAAGCAAACACAAACAGCACAGCACGATGCGTATTTTTTTTAAATTGACAAAATAAATCAAAAATAAATCAAAAATAAAAATAAGTGGAAAAGGCGAGAGTGCGCGAGCACACAGGATCAAAGCGAAGCAGTGCAGCTTGATGCGTAGTAAAAAAAATAATAAATAGACAACTGGTCGACCTCATTAGAAATAAAAACCCAAAAGATTAGATAGACAAACAAACAAACATAAATGTGGAGAGAAGGGCAGTGCGCGCAGGAGCAAAGGTAAACAGCAGACAGACCTGAATCCTTATCTTTACAAGGTCGACCTCACAACATTGTTCAGTTTGTCTCGGTGACGGATAATGGAAGGAAGGGCAGGCAACTGGTCGACTTCATTTAAATAAACAAATAAAAAATAAGATAAACTCTCAGGAATAGATAAATAATAACAAAAAAATTGTAAAGTGGAGAAAGCGAGAGCGCGCGAACGCACTCAAGCAAACACAAACAGCACAGCAAGATGCGTATTTTTTTAAAAATTGACAAAATAATTCAAAAATAAATCAAAAATAAAAATAAGTGGAAAAGGCGAGAGTGGGCGAGCACACAGGAGCAAAGACAAGCAGCGCAGCTTGATGCGTAGTAAAAAAAATAATAAATAGACAACTGGTCGACCTCATTAGAAATAAAAACCCAAAAGATTAGATAGACAAACAAACAAACACATAAATGTGGAGAGAAGGGCAGTGCGCGCAGGAGCAAAGGTAAACAGCAGACAGACCTGAATCCTTATCTTTACAAGGTCGACCTCAGAACTTTGTTCAGTTTGTCTCGGTGACGGATAATGGAAGGAAGGGCAGGCAACTGGTCGACTTCATTTAAAGAAACAAATAAATAATAAGATAAACTCTCAGGAATAGATAAATAATAACAAAAAATTGTAAAGTGGAGAAAGCGAGAGCGCGTGAGTGCACTCAAGCAAACACAAACAGCACAGCACGATGCGTATTTTTTTTTAAATTGACAAAATAAATCAAAAATAAATCAAAAATAAAAATAAGTGGAAAAGGCCAGAGTACGCGAGCACACAGGAGCAAAGACAAGCAGTGCAGCTTGATGGGTAGTAAAAAAAAATAATAAATAGACAACTGGTCGACCTCATTATAAATAAAACCCCAAAAGATTAGAGAGACAAACAAACAAACACATAAATGTGGAGAGAAGGGCAGTGCGGGCAGGAGCAAAGGTAAACAGCAGACAGACCTGAATCCTTATCTTTACAAGGTCGACCTCAGAACTTTGTTCAGTTTGTCTCGGTGACGGATAATGGAAGGAAGGGCAGGCAACTGGTCGACTTCATTTAAATAAACAAATAAAAAATAAGATAAACTCTCAGGAATAGATAAATAATAACAAAAAAATTGTAAAGTGGAGAAAGCGAGAGCGCGCGAATGCACTCAAGCAAACACAAACAGCACAGAACGATGCGTATTTTTTTTTAAATTGACAAAATAAATCAAAAATAAATAAAAATAAAAATAAGTGGAAAACGCGAGAGTGCGCGAGCACACAGGAGCAAAGACAAGCAGCGCAGCTTGATGCGTAGTAAAAAAAATAATAAATAGACAACTGGTCGACCTCATTAGAAATAAAAACCCAAAAGATTAGATAGACAAACAAACAAACACATAAATGTGGAGAGAAGGGCAGTGCGGGCAGGAGCAAAGGTAAACAGCAGACAGACCTGAATCCTTATCTTTACAAGGTCGACCTCAGAACTTTGTTCAGATTGTCTCGGTGACGGATAATGGAAGGAAGGGCAGACAACTGGTCGACTTCATTTTAATAAACAAATAAAAAATAAGATAAACTCTCAGGAATAGATAAATAATACCAAAAAAAATTGTAAAGTGGAGAAAGCGAGAGCGCGCGAATGCACTCAAGCAAACACAAACAGCACAGCTCGATGCGTATTTTTTTTTAAATTGAAAAAATAAATAAAAAATAATTCAAAAATAAAATAAGTGGAAAAGGCGAGAGTGAGCGAGCACACAGGAGCAAAGACAAGCAGCGCAGCTTGATGCGTAGTAAAAAAAATAATAAATAAACAACTGGTCGACCTCATTAGAAATAAAAACCCAAAAGATTAGATAGACAAACAAACAAACACATAAATGTGGAGAGAATGGCAGTGCGCGCAGGAGCAAAGGTAAACAGCAGACAGACCTGAATCCTTATCTTTACAAGGTCGAACTCAGAACTTTGTTCAGTTTGTCTCGGTGACGGATAATGGAAGGAAGGGCAGGCAACTGGTCGACTTCATTTAAATAAACAAATAAAAAATAAGATAAACTCTCAGGAATAGATAAATAATAACAAAAAATTGTAAAGTGGAGAAAGCGAGAGCGCGCGAATGCACTCAAGCAAACACAAACAGCACAGCACGATGCGTATTTTTTTTTTAAATTGACAAAATAAATCAAAAATAAATAAAAATAAAAATAAGTGGAAAACGCGAGAGTGCGCGAGCACACAGGAGCACAGACAAGCAGCGCAGCTTGATGCGTAGTAAAAAAAATAATAAATAGACAACTGGTCGACCTCATTAGAAATAAAAACCCAAAAGATTAGATAGACAAACAAACAAACACATAAATGTGGAGAGAAGGGCAGTGCGGGCAGGAGCAAAGGTAAACAGCAGACAGACCTGAATCCTTATCTTTACAAGGTCGACCTCAGAACTTTGTTCAGCTTGTCTCGGTGACGGATAATGGAAGGAAGGGCAGACAACTGGTCGACTTCATTTAAATAAACAAATAAAAAAAAAGATAAACTCTCAGGAATAGATAAATAATAACAAAAAAATTGTAAAGTGGAGAAAGCGAGAGCGCACGAATGCACTCAAGCAAACACAGACAGCACAGCTCGATGCGTATTTTTTTTTAAATTGAAAAAATGAATAAAAAATAAATCAAAACTAAAAAGAAGTGGAAAAGGCGAGAGTGCGCGAGCACACAGGAGCAAACACAAGCAGCGCAGCTTGATGCGTAGTAAAAAAAATAATAAATAGACAACTGGTCGACCTCATTAGAAATAAAAACCCAAAAGATTAGATAGACAAACAAACAAACACATAAATGTGGAGAGAAGGGCAGTGCGGGCAGGAGCAAAGGTAAACAGCAGACAGACCTGAATCCTTATCTTTACAAGGTCGACCTCACAACTTTGTTCAGTTTGTCTCGGTGACGGATAATGGAAGGAAGGGCAGGCAACTGGTCGACTTCATTTAAATAAACAAATAAAAAATAAGATAAACTCTCAGGAATAGATAAATAATAACAAAATAATTGTAAAGTGGAGAAAGCGAGAGCGCGCGAATGCACTCAAGCAAACACAAACAGCACAGCACGATGCGTATTTTTTTTAAATTGACAAAATAAATCAAAAATAAATAAAAATAAAAATAAGTGGAAAACGCGAGAGTGCGCGAGCACACAGGAGCAAAGACAAGCAGCGCAGCTTGATGCGTAGTAAAAAAAATAATAAATAGACAACTGGTCGACCTCATTAGAAATAAAAACCGAAAAGATTAGATAGACAAACAAACAAACACATTAATGTGGAGAGAAGGGCAGTGCGGGCAGGAGCAAAGGTAAACAGCAGACAGACCTGAATCCTTATCTTTACAAGGTCGACCTCAGAACTTTGTTCAGATTGTCTCGGTGACGGATAATGGAAGGAAGGGCATACAACTGGTCGACTTCATTTAAATCAACAAATAAAAAATAAGATTAACTCTCAGGAATAGATAAATAATAACAAAAAAATTGTAAAGTGGAGAAAGCGAGAGCGCACGAATGCACTCAAGCAAACACAAACAGCACAGCTCGATGCGTATTTTTTTTTAAATTGAAAAAATAAATAAAAAATAATTCAAAAATAAAATAAGTGGAAAAGGCGAGAGTGCGCGAGCACACAGGAGCAAAGACAAGCAGCGCAGCTTGATGCGTAGTAAAAAAAATAATAAATAGACAACTGGTCGACCTCATTAGAAATAAAAACCCAAAAGATTAGATAGACAAACAAACAAACACATAAATGTGGAGAGAAGGGCAGTGCGCGCAGGAGCAAAGGTAACAGCAGACAGACCTGAATCCTTATCTTTACAAGGTCGACCTCAGAACTTTGTTCAGTTTGTCTCGGTGACGGATAATGGAAGGAAGGGCAGGCAACTGGTCGACTTCATTTAAATAAACAAATAAAAAATAAGATAAACTCTCAGGAATAGATAAATAATAACAAAAAAATTGTAAAGTGGAGAAAGCGAGAGCGCGCGAATGCACTCAAGCAAACACAAACAGCACAGCACGATGCGTATTTTTTTTTAAATTGACAAAATAAATCAAAAATAAATCAAAAATAAAAATAAGTGGAAAAGGCGAGAGTGCGCGAGCACACAGGAGCAAAGACAAGCAGCGCAGCTTGATGCGTAGTAAAAGAAATAATAAATAGACAACTGGTCGACCTCATTAGAAATAAAAACCCAAAAGATTAGATAGACAAACAAACAAACACATAAATATGGAGAGAAGGGCAGTGCGCGCAGGAGCAAAGGTAAACAGCAGACAGACCTGAATCCTTATCTTTACAAGGTCGACCTCAGAACTTTGTTCAGTTTGTCTCGGTGACGGATAATGGAAGGAAGGGCAGGCAACTGGTCGACTTCATTTAAATAAACAAATAAAAAATAAGATAAACTCTCAGGAATAGATAAATAATAAAAAAATTTTAAAGGGGAGAAAGCGAGAGCACGCGAATGCACTCAAGCAAACAAAAACAGCACAGCAAGATGCGTATTTTTTTTTAAAATTAACAAAATAAATCAAAAATGAATCAAAAATAAAAATAAGTGGAAAAGGCGAGAGTGCGCGAGCACACAGGAGCAAAGACAAGCAGCGCAGCTTGATGCGTAGTAAAAAAAATAATAAATAGACAACGGGTCGACCTCATTAGAAATAAAAACCCAAAAGATTAGATAGACAAACAAACAAACACATAAATGTGGAGAGAAGGGCAGTGCACGCAGGAGCAAAGGTAAACAGCAGACAGACCTGAATCCTTATCTTTACAAGGTCGACCTCAGAACTTTGTTCAGTTTGTCTCGGTGACGGATAATGGAAGGAAGGGCAGGCAACTGGTCGACTTCATTTAAATAAACAAATAAAAAATAAGATAAACTCTCAGGAATAGATAAATAATAACGAAAAAATTGTAAAGTGGAGAAAGCGAGAGCGCGCGAATGCACTCAAGCAAACACAAACAACACAGCACGATGCGTATTTTTTTTTAAATTGACAAAATAAATCAAAAATAAATCAAAAATAAAAATAAGTGGAAAAGGCGAGAGTGTGCGAGCACACAGGAGCAAAGACAAGCAGCGCAGCTTGATGCGTAGTAAAACAAATAATAAATAGACAACTGGCCGACCTCATTAGAAATAAAAACCCAAAAGATTAGATAGACAAACAAACAAACACATAAATGTGGAGAGAAGGGCAGTGCGCCCAGGAGCAAAGGTAAACAGCAGACAGACCTGAATCCTTATCTTTACAAGGTCGAACTCAGAACTTTGTTCAGTTTGTCTCGGTGACGGATAATGGAAGGAAGGGCAGGCAACTGGTCGACTTCATTTAAATAAATAAATAAAAAATAAG
Source organism: Perognathus longimembris pacificus (assembly GCF_023159225.1). Taxonomy (NCBI): domain Eukaryota; kingdom Metazoa; phylum Chordata; class Mammalia; order Rodentia; family Heteromyidae; genus Perognathus; species Perognathus longimembris. The sequence continues at coordinate 12,703 of NW_025958418.1, read as the reverse complement.
ATAAACTCTCAGGAATAGATAAATAATAACAAAAAAATTGTAAAGTGGAGAAAGCGAGAGCGCGCGAATGCACTCAAGCAAACACAAACAGCACAGCACGATGCGTATTTTTTTTTAAATTGACAAAATAAATCAAAAATAAATAAAAATAAAAATAAGTGGAAAACGCGAGAGTGCGCGAGCACACAGGAGCAAAGACAAGCAGCGCAGCTTGATGCGTAGTAAAAAAAATAATAAATAGACAACTGGTCGACCTCATTAGAAATAAAAACCCAAAAGATTAGATAGACAAACAAACAAACACATAAATGTGGAGAGAAGGGCAGTGCGGGCAGGAGCAAAGGTAAACAGCAGACAGACCTGAATCCTTATCTTTACAAGGTCGACCTCAGAACTTTGTTCAGATTGTCTCGGTGACGGATAATGGAAGGAAGGGCAGACAACTGGTCGACTTCATTTAAATAAACAAATAAAAAATAAGACAAACTCTCAGGAATAGATAAATAATAACAAAAAATTGTAAAGTGGAGAAAGCGAGAGCGCACAAATGCACTCAAGCAAACACAGACAGCACAGCACGATGCGTATTTTTTTTAAATTGACAAAATAAATCAAAAATAAATCAAAAATAAAAATAAGTGGAAAAGGCGAGAGTGCGCGAGCACACAGGAGCAAAGACAAGCAGCGCAGCTTGATGCGTAGTAAAAAAAATAATAAATAGACAACTGGTCGACCTCATTAGAAATAAAAACCCAAAAGATTAGATAGACAAACAAACAAACACATAAATGTGGAGAGAAGGGCAGTGCGCGCAGGAGCAAAGGTAAACAGCAGACAGACCTGAATCCTTATCTTTACAAGGTCGAACTCAGAACTTTGTTCAGTTTGTCTCGGTGACGGATAATGGAAGGAAGGGCAGGCAACTGGTCGACTTCATTTAAAGAAACAAATAAATAATAAGATAAACTCTCAGGAATAGATAAATAATAACAAAAAAATTGTAAAGTGGAGAAAGCGAGAGCGCGCGAGTGCACTCAAGCAAACACAAACAGCACAGCACGATGCGTATTTTTTTTTAAATTGACAAAATAAATCAAAAATAAATCAAAAATAAAAATAAGTGGAAAAGGCGAGAGTGCGCGAGCACACAGGAGCAAAGACAAGCAGCGCAGCTTGATGGGTAGTAAAAAAAAATAATAAATAGACAACTGGTCGACCTCATTAGAAATAAAACCCCAAAAGATTAGATAGACAAACAAACAAACACATAAATGTGGAGAGAAGGGCAGTGCGGGCAGGAGCAAAGGTAAACAGCAGACAGACCTGAATCCTTATCTTTACAAGGTCGACCTCAGAACTTTGTTCAGTTTGTCTCGGTGACGGATAATGGAAGGAAGGGCAGGCAACTGGTCGACTTCATTTAAATAAACAAATAAAAAATAAGATAAACTCTCAGGAATAGATAAATAATAACAAAAATATTGTAAAGTGGAGAAAGCGAGAGCGCACGAATGCACTCAAGCAAACACAGACAGCACAGCTCGATGCGTATTTTTTTTTTAAATTGAAAAAATAAATAAAAAATAAATCAAAAATAAAAATAAGTGGAAAAGGCGAGAGTGCGCGAGCACACAGGAGCAAAGACAAGCAGCGCAGCTTGATGCGTAGTAAAAAAAATAATAAATAGACAACTGGTCGACCTCATTAGAAATAAAAACCCAAAAGATTAGATAGACAAACAAACAAACACATAAATGTGGAGAGAAGGGCAGTGCGCGCAGGAGCAAAGGTAAACAGCAGACAGACCTGAATCCTTATCTTTACAAGGTCGACCTCAGAACTTTGTTCAGTTTGTCTCGGTGACGGATAATGGAAGGAAGGGCAGGCAACTGGTCGACTTCATTTAAAGAAACAAATAAATAATAAGATAAACTCTCAGGAATAGATAAATAATAACAAAAAAATTGTAAAGTGGAGAAAGCAAGATCGCGCGAGCGCACTCAAGCAAACACAAACAGCACAGCACGATGCGTATTTTTTTTTAAATTGACAAAATAAATCAAAAATAAATCAAAAATAAAAATAAGTGGAAAAGGCCAGAGTGCGCGAGCACACAGGAGCAAAGACAAGCAGCGCAGCTTGATGGGTAGTAAAAAAAAAATAATAAATAGACAACTGGTCGACCTCATTAGAAATAAAACCCCAAAAGATTAGATAGACAAACAAACAAACACATAAATGTGGAGAGAAGGGCAGTGCGGGCAGGAGCAAAGGTAAACAGCACACAGACCTGAATCCTTATCTTTACAAGGTCGACCTCAGAACTTTGTTCAGATTGTCTCGGTGACGGATAATGGAAGGAAGGGCAGACAACTGGTCGACTTCATTTAAATAAACAAATAAAAAATAAGATAAACTCTCAGGAATAGATAAATAATAACAAAAAAATTGTAAAGTGGAGAAAGCGAGAGCGCACGAATGCACTCAAGCAAACACAAACAGCACAGCTCGATGCGTATTTTTTTTTTAAATTGAAAAAATAAATAAAAAATAATTCAAAAATAAAATAAGTGGAAAAGGCGAGAGTGCGCGAGCACACAGGAGCAAAGACAAGCAGCGCAGCTTGATGCGTAGTAAAAAAAATAATAAATAGACAACTGGTCGACCTCATTAGAAATAAAAACCCAAAAGATTAGATAGACAAACAAACAAACACATAAATGTGGAGAGAAGGGCAGTGCGCGCAGGAGCAAAGGTAAACAGCAGACAGACCTGAATCCTTATCTTTACAAGGTCGACCTCAGAACTTTGTTCAGTTTGTCTCGGTGACGGATAATGGAAGGAAGGGCAGGCAACTGGTCGACTTCATTTAAATAAACAAATAAAAAATAAGATAAACTCTCAGGAATAGATAAATAATAACAAAAAAATTGTAAAGTGGAGAAAGCGAGAGAGCGCGAATGCACTCAAGCAAACACAAACAGCACAGCACGATGCGTATTTTTTTTTAAATTGACAAAATAAATCAAAAATATATCAAAAATAAAAATAAGTGGAAAAGGCGAGAGTGCGCGAGCACACAGGAGCAAAGACAAGCAGCGCAGCTTGATGCGTAGTAAAAGAAATAATAAATAGACAACTGGTCGACCTCATTAGAAATAAAAACCCAAAAGGTTAGATAGACAAACAAACAAACACATAAATATGGAGAGAAGGGCAGTGCGCGCAGGAGCAAAGGTAAACAGCAGACAGACCTGAATCCTTATCTTTACAAGGTCGACCTCAGAACTTTGTTCAGTTTGTCTCGGTGACGGATAATGGAAGGAAGGGCAGGCAACTGGTCGACTTCATTTAAATAAACAAATAAAAAATAAGATAAACTCTCAGGAATAGATAAATAATAAAAAAATTGTAAAGGGGAGAAAGCGAGAGCACGCGGATGCACTCAAGCAAACAAAAACAGCACAGCACCATGCGTATTTTTTTTTTAAATTAACAAAATAAATCAAAAATGAATCAAAAATAAAAATAAGTGGAAAAGGCGAGAGTGCGCGAGCACACAGGAGCAAAGACAAGCAGCGCAGCTTGATGCGTAGTAAAAAAAATAATAAATAGACAACTGGTCGACCTCATTAGAAATAAAAACCCAAAAGATTAGATAGACAAACAAACAAACACATAAATGTGGAGAGAAGGGCAGTGCGCGCAGGAGCAAAGGTAAACAGCAGACAGACCTGAATCCTTATCTTTACAAGGTCGAACTCAGAACTTTGTTCAGTTTGTCTCGGTGACGGATAATGGAAGGAAGGGCAGGCAACTGGTCGACTTCATTTAAATAAACAAATAAAAAATAAGATAAACTCTCAGGAATAGATAAATAATAACAAAAAAATTGTAAAGTGGAGAAAGCGAGATCGCACGAATGCACTCAAGCAAACACAGACAGCACAGCTCGATGCGTATTTTTTTTTTAAATTGAAAAAATAAATAAAAAATAAATCAAAAATAAAAATAAGTGGAAAAGGCGAGAGTGCGCGAGCACACAGGAGCAAAGACAAGCAGCGCAGCTTGATGCGTAGTAAAAAAAATAATAAATAGACAACTGGTCGACCTCATTAGAAATAAAAACCCAAAAGATTAGATAGACAAACAAACAAACACATAAATGTGGAGAGAAGGGCAGTGCGCGCAGGAGCAAAGGTAAACAGCAGACAGACCTGTATCCTTATCTTTACAAGGTCGACCTCAGAACTTTGTTCAGTTTGTCTCGGTGACGGATAATGGAAGGAAGGGCAGGCAACTGGTCGACTTCATTTAAAGAAACAAATAAATAATAAGATAAACTCTCAGGAATAGATAAATAATAACAAAAAAATTGTAAAGTGGAGAAAGCAAGAGCGCGCGAGCGCACTCAAGCAAACACAAACAGCACAGCACGATGCGTATTTTTTTTTAAATTGACAAAATAAATCAAAAATAAATCAAAAATAAAAATAAGTGGAAAAGGCCAGAGTGCGCGAGCACACAGGAGCAAAGACAAGCAGCGCAGCTTGATGGGTAGTAAAAAAAAATAATAAATAGACAACTGGTCGACCTCATTAGAAATAAAACCCCAAAAGATTAGATAGACAAACAAACAAACACATAAATGTGGAGAGAAGGGCAGTGCGGGCAGGAGCAAAGGTAAACAGCAGACAGACCTGAATCCTTATCTTTACAAGGTCGACCTCAGAACTTTGTTCAGTTTGTCTCGGTGACGGATAATGGAAGGAAGGGCAGGCAACTGGTCGACTTCATTTAAATAAACAAATAAAAAATAAGATAAACTCTCAGGAATAGATAAATAATAACAAAAAAATTGTAAAGTGGAGAAAGCGAGAGCGCGCGAATGCACTCAAGCAAACACAAACAGCACAGCACGATGCGTATTTTTTTTTAAATTGACAAAATAAATCAAAAATAAATAAAAATAAAAATAAGTGGAAAACGCGAGAGTGCGCGAGCACACAGGAGCAAAGACAAGCAGCGCAGCTTGATGCGTAGTAAAAAAAATAATAAATAGACAACTGGTCGACCTCATTAGAAATAAAAACCGAAAAGATTAGATAGACAAACAAACAAACACATAAATGTGGAGAGAAGTGCAGTGCGCGCAGGAGCAAAGGTAAACAGCAGACAGACCTGAATCCTTATCTTTACAAGGTCGACCTCAGAACTTTGTTCAGATTGTCTCGGTGACGGATAATGGAAGGAAGGGCAGACAACTGGTCGACTTCATTTAAATAAACAAATAAAAAATAAGATAAACTCTCAGGAATAGATAAATAATAACAAAAAAATTGTAAAGTGGAGAAAGCGAGAGCGCACGAATGCACTCAAGCAAACACAAGCAGCACAGCTCGATGCGTATTTTTTTTTTAAATTGAAAAAATAAATAAAAAATAATTCAAAAATAAAATAAGTGGAAAAGGCGAGAGTGCGCGAGCACACAGGAGCAAAGACAAGCAGCGCAGCTTGATGCGTAGTAAAAAAAATAATAAATAGACAACTGGTCGACCTCATTAGAAATAAAAACCCAAAAGATTAGATAGACAAACAAACAAACACATAAATGTGGAGAGAAGGGCAGTGCGCGCAGGAGCAAAGGTAAACAGCAGACAGACCTGAATCCTTATCTTTACAAGGTCGACCTCAGAACTTTGTTCAGTTTGTCTCGGTGACGGATAATGGAAGGAAGGGCAGGCAACTGGTCGACTTCATTTAAATAAACAAATAAAAAATAAGATAAACTCTCAGGAATAGATAAATAATAACAAAAAAATTGTAAAGTGGAGAAAGCGAGAGCGCGCGAATGCACTCAAGCAAACACAAACAGCACAGCACGATGCGTATTTTTTTTAAATTGACAAAATAAATCAAAAATAAATCAAAAATAAAAATAAGTGGAAAAGGCGAGAGTGCGCGAGCACACAGGAGCAAAGACAAGCAGCGCAGCTTGATGCGTAGTGAAACAAATAATAAATAGACAACTGGTCGACCTCATTAGAAATAAAAACCCAAAAGATTAGATAGACAAACAAACAAACACATAAATGTGGAGAGAAGGGCAGTGCGCGCAGGAGCAAAGGTAAACAGCAGACAGACCTGAATCCTTATCTTTACAAGGTCGACCTCAGAACTTTGTTCAGTTTGTCTCGGTGACGGATAATGGAAGGAAGGGCAGGCAACTGGTCGACTTCATTTAAATAAACAAATAAAAAATAAGATAAACTCTCAGGAATAGATAAATAATAACAAAAAAATTGTAAAGTGGAGAAAGCGAGAGCGGGCGAATGCACTCAAGCAAACACAAACAGCACAGCACGATGCGTATTTTTTTTAAATTGACAAAATAAATCAAAAATAAATCAAAAATAAAAATAAGTGGAAAAGGCGAGAGTGCGTGAGCACACAGGAGCAAAGACAAGCAGTGCAGCTTGATGCGTAGTAAAAAAAATAATAAATAGACAACTGGTCGACCTCATTAGAAATAAAAACCCAAAAGATTAGATAGACAAACAAACAAACACATACATGTGGAGAGAAGGGCAGTGCGCGCAGGAGCAAAGGTAAACAGCAGACAGACCTGAATCCTTATCTTTACACGGTCGACCTCAGAACTTTGTTCCGTTTGTCTCAGTGACGGATAATGGAAGGAAGGGCAGGCAACTGGTCGACTTCATTTTAATAAACAAATAAAAAATAAGATAAACTCTCAGGAATAGATAAATAATAACAAAAAAATTGTAAAGTGGAGAAAGCGTGAGCGCGCGAGTACACTCAAGCATACACAAACAGCACAGCACGATGCGTATTTTTTTTTAAATTGACAAAATAAATCAAAAATAAAAATAAGTGGAAAAGGCGAGAGTGCGCGAGCACACAGGAGCAAAGACAAGCAGCGCAGCTTGATGCGTAGTAAAAAAAATAATAAATAGACAACTGGTCGACCTCATTAGAAATAAAAACCCAAAAGATTAGATAGACAAACAAACAAACACATAAATGTGGAGAGAATGGCAGTGCGCGCAGGAGTAAAGGTAAACAGCAGACAGACCTGAATCCTTATCTTTACAAGGTCGACCTCAGAACTTTGTTCAGTTTGTCTCGGTGACGGATAATGGAAGGAAGGGCAGGCAACTGGTCGACTTCATTTAAATAAACAAATAAAAAATAAGATAAACTCTCAGGAATAGATAAATAATAACAAAAAAATTGTAAAGTGGAGAAAGCGAGAGCGCGCGAATGCACTCAAGCAAACACAAACAGCACAGCACGATGCGTATTTTTTTTAAATTACCAAAATAAATCAAAAATAAATCAAAAATAAAAATAAGTGGAAAAGGCGAGAGTGCGCGAGCACACAGGAGCAAAGACAAGCAGCGCAGCTTGATGCGTAGTAAAAAATAATAATAAATAGACAACTGGTCGACCTCATTAGAAATAAAATCCCAAAGATTAGATAGACAAACAAACAAACACATAAATGTGGACAGAAGGGCAGTGCGCGCAGGAGCAAAGGTAAAAAGCAGACAGACCTGAATCCTTATCTTTACAAGGTCGACCTCAGAACTTTGTTCAGCTTGTCTCGGTGACGGATAATGGAAGGAAGGGCAGGCAACTGGTCGACTTCATTTAAATAAACAAATAAAAAATAAAATAAACTCTCAGGAATAGATAAATAATAACAAAAAAATTGTAAAGTGGAGAAAGCGAGAGCGGGCGAATGCACTCAAGCAAACACAAACAGCACAGCACGATGCGTATTTTTTTTAAATTGACAAAATAAATCAAAAATAAATCAAAAATAAAAATAAGTGGAAAAGGCGAGAGTGCGTGAGCACACAGGAGCAAAGACAAGCAGCGCAGCTTGATGCGTAGTAAAAAAAATAATAAATAGACAACTAGTCGACCTCATTAGAAATAAAAACCCAAAAGATTAGATAGACAAACAAACAAACACATAAATGTGGAGAGAAGGGCAGTGCGCGCAGGAGCAAAGGTAAACAGCAGACAGACCTGAATCCTTATCTTTACAAGGTCGACCTCAGAACTTTGTTCAGTTTGTCTCGGTGACGGATAATGGAAGGAAGGGCAGGCAACTGGTCGACTTCATTTAAATAAACAAAGAAAAAATAAGATAAACTCTCAGGAATAGATAAATAATAACAAAAAAATTGTAAAGTGGAGAAAGCGAGAGCGCGCGAATGCACTCAAGCAAACACAAACAGCACAGCACGATGCGTATTTTTTTTTAAATTGACAAAATAAATCAAAATAAATCAAAAATAAAAATAAGTGGAAAAGGCGAGAGTGCGCGAGCACACAGGAGCAAAGACAAGCAGCGCAGCTTGATGCGTAGTAAAAAAAATAATAAATAAACAACTGGTCGACCTCATTAGAAATAAAAACCCAAAAGATTAGATAGACAAACAAACAAACACATACATGTGGAGAGAAGGGCAGTGCGCGCAGGAGCAAAGGTAAACAGCAGACAGACCTGAATCCTTATCTTTACACGGTCGACCTCAGAACTTTGTTCCGTTTGTCTCAGTGACGGATAATGGAAGGAAGGGCAGGCAACTGGTCGACTTCATTTTAATAAACAAATAAAAAATAAGATAAACTCTCAGGAATAGATAAATAATAACAAAAAAATTGTAAAGTGGAGAAAGCGTGAGCGCGCGAGTACACTCAAGCAAACACAAACAGCACAGCACGATGCGTATTTTTTTTTAAATTGACAAAATAAATCAAAAATAAAAATAAGTGGAAAAGGCGAGAGTGCGCGAGCACACAGGAGCAAAGACAAGCAGCGCAGCTTGATGCGTAGTAAAAAAAATAATAAATAGACAACTGGTCGACCTCATTAGAAATAAAAACCCAAAAGATTAGATAGACAAACAAACAAACACATAAATGTGGAGAGAAGGGCAGTGCGCGCAGGAGCAAAGGTAAACAGCAGACAGACCTGAATCCTTATCTTTACAAGGTCGAACTCAGAACTTTGTTCAGTTTGTCTCGGTGACGGATAATGGAAGGAAGGGCAGGCAACTGGTCGACTTCATTTAAATAAACAAATAAAAAATAAGATAAACTCTCAGGAATAGATAAATAATAACAAAAAAATTGTAAAGTGGAGAAAGCGAGATCGCACGAATGCACTCAAGCAAACACAGACAGCACAGCTCGATGCGTATTTTTTTTTTAAATTGAAAAAATAAATAAAAAATAAATCAAAAATAAAAATAAGTGGAAAAGGCGAGAGTGCGCGAGCACACAGGAGCAAAGACAAGCAGCGCAGCTTGATGCGTAGTAAAAAAAATAATAAATAGACAACTGGTCGACCTCATTAGAAATAAAAACCCAAAAGATTAGATAGACAAACAAACAAACACATAAATGTGGAGAGAAGGGCAGTGCGCGCAGGAGCAAAGGTAAACAGCAGACAGACCTGTATCCTTATCTTTACAAGGTCGACCTCAGAACTTTGTTCAGTTTGTCTCGGTGACGGATAATGGAAGGAAGGGCAGGCAACTGGTCGACTTCATTTAAAGAAACAAATAAATAATAAGATAAACTCTCAGGAATAGATAAATAATAACAAAAAAATTGTAAAGTTGAGAAAGCAAGAGCGCGCGAGCGCACTCAAGCAAACACAAACAGCACAGCACGATGCGTATTTTTTTTTAAATTGACAAAATAAATCAAAAATAAATCAAAAATAAAAATAAGTGGAAAAGGCCAGAGTGCGCGAGCACACAGGAGCAAAGACAAGCAGCGCAGCTTGATGGGTAGTAAAAAAAAATAATAAATAGACAACTGGTCGACCTCATTAGAAATAAAAACCGAAAAGATTAGATAGACAAACAAACAAACACATAAATGTGGAGAGAAGTGCAGTGCGCGCAGGAGCAAAGGTAAACAGCAGACAGACCTGAATCCTTATCTTTACAAGGTCGACCTCAGAACTTTGTTCAGATTGTCTCGGTGACGGATAATGGAAGGAAGGGCAGACAACTGGTCGACTTCATTTAAATAAACAAATAAAAAATAAGATAAACTCTCAGGAATAGATAAATAATAACAAAAAAATTGTAAAGTGGAGAAAGCGAGAGCGCACGAATGCACTCAAGCAAACACAAGCAGCACAGCTCGATGCGTATTTTTTTTTAAATTGAAAAAATAAATAAAAAATAATTCAAAAATAAAATAAGTGGAAAAGGCGAGAGTGCGCGAGCACACAGGAGCAAAGACAAGCAGCGCAGCTTGATGCGTAGTAAAAAAAATAATAAATAGACAACTGGTCGACCTCATTAGAAATAAAAACCCAAAAGATTAGATAGACAAACAAACAAACACATAAATGTGGAGAGAAGGGCAGTGCGCGCAGGAGCAAAGGTAAACAGCAGACAGACCTGAATCCTTATCTTTACAAGGTCGACCTCAGAACTTTGTTCAGTTTGTCTCGGTGACGGATAATGGAAGGAAGGGCAGGCAACTGGTCGACTTCATTTAAATAAACAAATAAAAAATAAGATAAACTCTCAGGAATAGATAAATAATAACAAAAAAATTGTAAAGTGGAGAAAGCGAGAGCGCGCGAATGCACTCAAGCAAACACAAACAGCACAGCACGATGCGTATTTTTTTTTAAATTGACAAAATAAATCAAAAATAAATCAAAAATAAAAATAAGTGGAAAAGGCGAGAGTGCGCGAGCACACAGGAGCAAAGACAAGCAGCGCAGCTTGATGCGTAGTGAAACAAATAATAAATAGACAACTGGTCGACCTCATTAGAAATAAAAACCCAAAAGATTAGATAGACAAACAAACAAACACATAAATGTGGAGAGAAGGGCAGTGCGCGCAGGAGCAAAGGTAAACAGCAGACAGACCTGAATCCTTATCTTTACAAGGTCGACCTCAGAACTTTGTTCAGTTTGTCTCGGTGACGGATAATGGAAGGAAGGGCAGGCAACTGGTCGACTTCATTTAAATAAACAAATAAAAAATAAGATAAACTCTCAGGAATAGATAAATAATAACAAAAAAATTGTAAAGTGGAGAAAGCGAGAGCGGGCGAATGCACTCAAGCAAACACAAACAGCACAGCACGATGCGTATTTTTTTTAAATTGACAAAATAAATCAAAAATAAATCAAAAATAAAAATAAGTGGAAAAGGCGAGAGTGCGTGAGCACACAGGAGCAAAGACAAGCAGTGCAGCTTGATGCGTAGTAAAAAAAATAATAAATAGACAACTGGTCGACCTCATTAGAAATAAAAACCCAAAAGATTAGATAGACAAACAAACAAACACATACATGTGGAGAGAAGGGCAGTGCGCGCAGGAGCAAAGGTAAACAGCAGACAGACCTGAATCCTTATCTTTACACGGTCGACCTCAGAACTTTGTTCCGTTTGTCTCAGTGACGGATAATGGAAGGAAGGGCAGGCAACTGGTCGACTTCATTTTAATAAACAAATAAAAAATAAGATAAACTCTCAGGAATAGATAAATAATAACAAAAAAATTGTAAAGTGGAGAAAGCGTGAGCGCGCGAGTACACTCAAGCATACACAAACAGCACAGCACGATGCGTATTTTTTTTTAAATTGACAAAATAAATCAAAAATAAAAATAAGTGGAAAAGGCGAGAGTGCGCGAGCACACAGGAGCAAAGACAAGCAGCGCAGCTTGATGCGTAGTAAAAAAAATAATAAATAGACAACTGGTCGACCTCATTAGAAATAAAAACCCAAAAGATTAGATAGACAAACAAACAAACACATAAATGTGGAGAGAATGGCAGTGCGCGCAGGAGTAAAGGTAAACAGCAGACAGACCTGAATCCTTATCTTTACAAGGTCGACCTCAGAACTTTGTTCAGTTTGTCTCGGTGACGGATAATGGAAGGAAGGGCAGGCAACTGGTCGACTTCATTTAAATAAACAAATAAAAAATAAGATAAACTCTCAGGAATAGATAAATAATAACAAAAAAATTGTAAAGTGGAGAAAGCGAGAGCGCGCGAATGCACTCAAGCAAACACAAACAGCACAGCACGATGCGTATTTTTTTTAAATTACCAAAATAAATCAAAAATAAATCAAAAATAAAAATAAGTGGAAAAGGCGAGAGTGCGCGAGCACACAGGAGCAAAGACAAGCAGCGCAGCTTGATGCGTAGTAAAAAATAATAATAAATAGACAACTGGTCGACCTCATTAGAAATAAAATCCCAAAGATTAGATAGACAAACAAACAAACACATAAATGTGGACAGAAGGGCAGTGCGCGCAGGAGCAAAGGTAAAAAGCAGACAGACCTGAATCCTTATCTTTACAAGGTCGACCTCAGAACTTTGTTCAGCTTGTCTCGGTGACGGATAATGGAAGGAAGGGCAGGCAACTGGTCGACTTCATTTAAATAAACAAATAAAAAATAAAATAAACTCTCAGGAATAGATAAATAATAACAAAAAAATTGTAAAGTGGAGAAAGCGAGAGCGGGCGAATGCACTCAAGCAAACACAAACAGCACAGCACGATGCGTATTTTTTTTAAATTGACAAAATAAATCAAAAATAAATCAAAAATAAAAATAAGTGGAAAAGGCGAGAGTGCGTGAGCACACAGGAGCAAAGACAAGCAGCGCAG
>NW_025958417.1:0-62311 GCF_023159225.1 Perognathus longimembris pacificus | reverse complement strand
GAGGTCGACCTTGTAAATATAAGGATTCAGGTCTGTCTGCTGTTTACCTTTGCTCCTGCGCGCACTGCCCTTCTCTCCACATTTATGTGTTTGTTTGTTTGTCTATCTAATCTTTTGGGTTTTTATTTCTAATGAGGTCGACCAGTTGTCTATTTATTATTTTGTTTGCTACGCATCAAGCTGCGCTGCTTGTCTTTGCTCCTGTGTGCTCGCGCACTCTCGCCTTTTCCACTTATTTTTATTTTTGATTTATTTTGTCAATTTAAAAAATAATACGCATCGTGCTGTGCTGTTTGTGTTTGCTTGAGTGCATTCGCGAGCTCTCGCTTTCTCCACTTAAATTTTTTTTGTTATTATTTATCTATTCCTGAGAGTTTATCTTATTTTTTATTTGATTATTTAAATGAAGTCGACCAGTTGCCTGCCCTTCCTTCCATTATCCGTCACCGAGACAAACTGGACAATGTTCTGAGGTCGACCTTGTAAAGATAAGGATTCAGGTCTGTCTGCTGTTTACCTTTGCTCCTGCGCGCACTGCCCTTCTCTCCACATTTATGTGTTTGTTTGTTTGTCTATCTAATCTTTTGGGTTTTTATTTCTAATGAGGTCGACCAGTTGTCTATTTATTATTTTTTTTACTACGCATGAAGCTGCGCTGCTTGTCTTTGCTCCTGTGTGCTCGCGCACTCTCGCCTTTTCCACTTATTTTTATTTTTGATTTATTTTGTCAATTTAAAAAAAAATACGCATCGTGCTGTGCTGTTTGTGTTTGCTTGAGTGCATTCGTGCGCTCTCGCTTTCTCCAATTTACAATTTTTTTTGTTATTACTTATGCATTCCTGAGTTTATCTTATTTTTTATTTGTTTATTCAAATGAAGTCGACCAGTTGCCTGCCCTTCCTTCCATTATCCGTCACCGAGACAAACTGAACAAAGTTCTGAGGTCGACCTTGTAAAGATAAGGATTCAGGTCTGTCTGCTGTTTACCTTTGCTCCTGCGAGCACTGCCCTTCTCTCCACATTTATGTGTTTGTTTGTTTGTCTATCTAATCTTTTGGGTTTTTATTTCTAATGAGGTCGACCAGTTGTCCATTTATTATTTTGTTTACTACGCATCCAGCTGCGCTGCTTGTCTTTGCTCCTGAGTGTTCGCGCACTCTCGCCTTTTCCACTTATTTTTATTTTTGATTTATTTTTGTTTTATTTTGTCAATTTATAAATAAATACGCATCGTGCTGTGCTGTTTGTGTTTGCTTGAGTGCATTCGCGAGCTCTCGCTTTCTCCACTTTTCAATTTTTATGTTATTATTTATCTATTCCTGAGAGTTTATCTTATTTTTTATTTGTTTATTTAAATGAAGTCGACCAGTTGCCTGCCCTTCCTTCCATTATCCGTCACCGAGACAAACTGAACAAAGTTCTGAGGTCGACCTTGTAAAGATAAGGATTCAGGTCTGTCTGCTGTTTACCTTTGCTCCTGTGCGCACTGCCCTTCTCTCCACATTTATGTGTTTGTTTGTTTGTCTATCTAATCTTTTGGGTTTTTATTTCTAATGAGGTCGACCAGTTGTCTATTATTTTTTTTACTACGCATCAAGCTGCGCTGCTTGTCTTTGCTCCTGTGTGCTTGCGCACTCTCGCCTTTTCCACTTATTTTTATTTTTGATTTATTTTTGATTTATTTTGTCAATTTAAAAAAAATACGCATCGTGCTGTGCTGTTTGTGTTTGCTTGAGTGCATTCGTGCGCTCTCGCTTTCTCCAATTTACAATTTTTTTGTTATTATTTATCCATTCCTGAGTTTATCTTATTTTTTATTTGTTTATTTAAATGAAGTCGACCAGTTGCCTGCCCTTCCTTCCATTATCCGTCACCGAGACAAACTGAACAAAGTTCTGAGGTCGACCTTGTAAAGATAAGGATTCAGGTCTGTCTGCTGTTTACCTTTGCTCCTGCCCGCACTGCCCTTCTCTCCACATTTATGTGTTTGTTTGTTTGTCTAACTAATCTTTTGGGTTTTTATTTCTAATGAGGTCGACCAGTTGTCTATTTATTATTTTGTTTACTACGCATCAAGCTGCGCTGCTTGTCTTTGCTCCTGTGTGCTCGCGCACTCTCGCCTTTTCCACTTATTTTTATTTTTGATTTATTTTTGTTTTATTTTGTCAATTTATAAAAAAATACGCATCGTGCTGTGCTGTTTGTGTTTGCTTGAGTGCATTCGCGAGCTCTCGCTTTCTCCACTTTTCAATTTTTTTGTTATTATTTATCCATTCCTGAGTTTATCTTATTTTTTATTTGTTTATTTAAATGAAGTCGACCAGTTGCCTGCCCTTCCTTCCATTATCCGTCACCGAGACAAACTGAACAAAGTTCTGAGGTCGACCTTGTAAAGATAAAGATTCAGGTCTGTCTGCTGTTTACCTTTGCTCCTGCCCGCACTGCCTTCTCTCCACATTTATGTGTTTGTTTGTTTGTCTATCTAATCTTTTGGTTTTTATTTCTAATGAGGTCGACCAGTTGTCTATTTATTATTTTGTTTACTACGCATCAAGCTGCGCTGCTTGTCTTTGCTCCTGTGTGCTCGCGCACTCTCGCCTTTTCCACTTATTTTTATTTTTGATTTATTTTTGTTTTATTTTGTCAATTTATAAAAAAATACGCATCGTGCTGTGCTGTTTGTGTTTGCTTGAGTGCATTCACGAGCTCTCGCTTTCTCCACTTTTCAATTTTTATGTTATTATTTATCTATTCCTGAGAGTTTTTCTTATTTTTTATTTGTTTATTTAAATGAAGTCGACCAGTTGCCTGCCCTTCCTTCCATTATCCGTCACAGAGACAAACTGAACAAAGTTCTGAGGTCGACCTTGTAAAGATAAGGATTCAGGTCTGTCTGCTGTTTACCTTTGCTCCTGCGCTCACTGCCCTTCTCTCCACATTTATGTGTTTGTTTGTTTGTCTATCTAATCTTTTGGGTTTTTATTTCTAATGAGGTCGACCAGTTGTCTATTTATTATTTTTTTTACTACGCATCAAGCTGCGCTGCTTCTCTTTGCTCCTGTGTGCTCGCGCACTTCGCCTTTTCCACTTATTTTTATTTTTGATTTATTTTTGATTTATTTTGTCAATTTTTTAAAAAATACCCATCGTGCTGTGCTGTTTGTGTTTGCTTTAGTGCATTCGCGCGGTCTCGCTTTCTCCACTTTACAATTTTTTTGTTATTATTTATCTATTCCTGAGAGTTTATATTATTTTTATTTGTTTATTTAAATGAAGTAGACCAGTTGCCTGCCCTTCCTTCCATTATCCGTCACCGAGAAAAACTGAACAAAGTTCTGAGGTCGACCTTGTAAAGATAAGGATTCAGGTCTGTCTGCTGTTTACCTTTGCTCCTGCCCGCACTGCCCTTCTCTCCACATTTATGTGTTTGTTGGTTTGTTTATCTAATCTTTTGGGTTTATATTTCTAATGAGGTCGACCAGTTGTCTATTTATTATTTTTTTTACTACGCATCAAGCTGCGCTGCTTGTCTTTGCTCCTGTGTGCTCGCGCACTCTCGCCTTTTCCACTTATTTTTATTTTTGATTTATTTTTTATTTATTTTGTCAATTTTTTAAAAAAATACGCATCGTGCTGTGCTGTTTGTGTTTGCTTGAGTGCATTCGCGCGCTCTCACTTTCTGCACTTTACAATTTTTTTGTTATTATTTATCTATTCCTGAGAGTTTATCTTAATTTTTATTTGTTTATTTAAATGAAGTCGACCAGTTGCCTGCCCTTCCTTCCATTATCCGTCACCGAGACAAACTGAACAAAGTTCTGAGGTCGACCTTGTAAAGATAAGGATTCAGGTCTGTCTGCTGTTTACCTATGCTCCTGCGCTCACTGCCCTTCTCTCCACATTTATGTGTTTGTTTGTTTGTCTATCTAATCTTTTGGGTTTTTATTTCTAATGAGGTCGACCAGTTGTCTATTTATTATTTTTTTTACTACGCATCAAGCTGCGCTGCTTGTCTTTGCTCCTGTGTGCTCGCGCACTCTCGCCTTTTCCACTTATTGTTATTTTTTATTTATTTTTGATTTATTTTGTCAATATAAAAAAAATACGCATCGTGCTGTGCCGTTTGTGTTTGCTTGAGTGCATTCGTGCGCTCTCGCTTACTCCACTTTACAATTTTTTGGATATTATTTATCTATTCCTGAGAGTTTATCTTATTTTTTATTTGTTTATTTAAATGAAGTCGACCAGTTGCCTGCCCTTCCTTCCATTATCCGTCACCGAGACAAACTGAACAAAATTCTGAGGTCGACCTTGTAAAGATAAGGATTCAGGTCTGTCTGCTGTTTACCTTTGCTCCTGCGCTCACTGCCCTTCTCTCTACATTTATGTGTTTGTTTGTTTGTCTATCTAATCTTTTGGGTTTTTATTTCTAATGAGGTCGACCAGTTGTCTATTTATTATTTTTTTTACTACGCATCAAGCTGCGCTGCTTGTCTTTGCTCCTGTGTGCTCGCGCACCTCCTCGCCTTTTCCACTTATTTTTATTTTTGATTTATATTTGATTTATTTTGTCAATTTAAAAAAAATACGCATCGTGCTGTGCTGTTTGTGTTTGCTTGAGTGCATTCGCGCGCTCTCGCTTTCTCCACTTTACAATTTTTTTGTTATTATTTATCTATTCCTGAGAGTTTATCTTATTTTTTATTTGTTTATTTAAATGAAGTCGACCAGTTGCCTGCCCTTCCTTCCATTATCCGTCACCGAGACAAACTGAACAAAGTTCTGAGGTCGACCTTGTAAAGATAAGCATTCAGGTCTGTCTGCTGTTTACCTTTGCTCCTGCGCGCACTGCCCTTCTCTCCACATTTATGTGTTTGTTTGTTTGTCTATCTAATCTTTTGGGTTTTTATTTCTAATGTGGTCGACCAGTTGTCTATTTATTATTTTTTTTACTACGCATCAAGCTGCGCTGCTTGTCTTTGCTCCTGTGTGCTCGCGCACTCTCGCCTTTTCCACTTATTTTAATTTTTGATTTATTTTTTATTTATTTTGTCAATTTTAAAAAAAATACGCATCGTGCTGTGCTCTTTGTGTTTGCTTGAGTGCATTCGGGCGCTCTCGCTTCTCCACTTTACAAATTTTGTTATTATTTATCTATTCCTGAGAGTTTATCTTATTTTTTATTTGTTTATTTAAATGAAGTCGACCAGTTGCCTGCCCTTCCTTCCGTTATCCATCACCGAGACAAACTGAACAAAGTTCTGAGGTCGACCTTGTAAAGATAAGGATTCACGTCTGTCTGCTGTTTACCTTTGCTCCTGCGCGCACTGCCCTTCTCTCCACATTTATGTGTTTGTTTGATTGTCTATCTAATCTTTTGGGTTTTTATTTCTAATGAGGTCGACCAGTTGTCTATTTATTATTTTTTTTACTACGCATCAAGCTGCGCTGCTTGTCTTTGCTCCTGTGTGCTCGCGCACTCTCGCCTTTTCCACTTATTTTTATTTTTGATTTATTTTTGATTTATTTTGTCAATTTAAAAAAAAATACGCATCGTGCTGTGCTGTTTGTGTTTGCTTGAGTGC
This sequence comes from Perognathus longimembris pacificus, assembly GCF_023159225.1. NCBI lineage: Eukaryota > Metazoa > Chordata > Mammalia > Rodentia > Heteromyidae > Perognathus > Perognathus longimembris. The sequence goes on along the minus strand of NW_025958417.1, from coordinate 56,726 downwards.
ATTCGCGCGCTCTCGCTTTCTCCACTTTACAATTTTTTTGTTATTATTTATCTATTCCTGAGAGTTTATCTTATTTTTTATTTGTTTATTTAAATGAAGTCGACCAGTTGCCTGCCCTTCCTTCCATTATCCGTCACCGAGACAAACTGAACAAAGTTCTGAGGTCGACCTTGTAAAGATAAGGATTCAGGTCTGTCTGCTGTTTACCTTTGCTCCTGCGCGCACTGCCCTTCTCTCCACATTTATGTGTTTGTTTGTTTGTCTATCTAATCTTTTGGGTTTTTATTTCTAATGAGGTCGACCAGTTGTCTATTTATTATTTTTTTTACTACGCATCAAGCTGCGCTGCTTGTCTTTGCTCCTGTGTGCTCGCGCACTCTCGCCTTTTCCACTTATTTTTATTTTTGATTTATTTTTTATTTATTTGTCAATTTTAAAAAAAAATACGCATCGTGCTGTGCTCTTTGTGTTTGCTTGAGTGCATTCGGGCGCTCTCGCTTTCTCCACTTTACAAATTTTGTTATTATTTATCTATTCCTGAGAGTTTATCTTATTTTTTATTTGTTTATTTAAATGAAGTCGACCAGTTGCCTGCCCTTCCTTCCATTATCCGTCACCGAGACAAACTGAACAAAGTTCTGAGGTCGACCTTGTAAAGATAAGGATTCAGGTCTGTCTGCTGTTTACCTTTTCTCCTGCGCGCACTGCCCTTCTCTCCACATTTATGTTTGTTTGTTTGTCTATCTAATCTTTTGGGTTTTTATTTCTAATGAGGTCGACCAGTTGTCTATTTATTATTTTTTTTACTACGCATCAAGCTGTGCTGCTTGTCTTTGCTCCTGTGTGCTCGCGCACTCTCGCCTTTTCCACTTATTTTTATTTTTGATTTATTTTTGATTTATTTTGTCAATTTAAAAAAAAATACGCATCGTGCTGTGCTGTTTGTGTTTGCTTGAGTGCATTCGCGCGCTCTCGCTTTCTCCACTTTACAATTTTTTTGTTATTATTTATCTATTCCTGAGAGTTTATCTTATTTTTTATTTGTTTATTTAAATGAAGTCGACCAGTTGCCTGCCCTTCCTTCCATTATCCGTCACCGAGACAAACTGAACAAAGTTCTGAGGTCGACCTTGTAAAGATAAGCATTCAGGTCTGTCTGCTGTTTACCTTTGCTCCTGCGCGCACTGCCCTTCTCTCCACATTTATGTGTTTGTTTGTTTGTCTATCTAATCTTTTGGGTTTTTATTTCTAATGTGGTCGACCAGTTGTCTATTTATTATTTTTTTTACTACGCATCAAGCTGCGCTGCTTGTCTTTGCTCCTGTGTGCTCGCGCACTCTCGCCTTTTCCACTTATTTTTATTTTTGATTTATTTTTTATTTATTTTGTCAATTTAAAAAAAAAAATACGCATCGTGCTGTGCTCTTTGTGTTTGCTTGAGTGCATTCGGGCGCTCTCGCTTTCTCCACTTTACAAATTTTGTTATTATTTATCTATTCCTGAGAGTTTATCTTATTTTTTATTTGTTTATTTAAATGAAGTCGACCAGTTGCCTGCCCTTCCTTCCATTATCCATCACCGAGACAAACTGAACAAAGTTCTGAGGTCGACCTTGTAAAGATAAGGATTCACGTCTGTCTGCTGTTTACCTTTGCTCCTGCGCGCACTGCCCTTCTCTCCACATTTATGTGTTTGTTTGATTGTCTATCTAATCTTTTGGGTTTTTATTTCTAATGAGGTCGACCAGTTGTCTATTTATTATTTTTTTTACTACGCATCAAGCTGCGCTGCTTGTCTTTGCTCCTGTGTGCTCGCGCACTCTCGCCTTTTCCACTTATTTTTATTTTTGATTTATTTTTGATTTATTTTGTCAATTTTAAAAAAAATACGCATCGTGCTGTGCTGTTTGTGTTTGCTTGAGTGCATTCGCGCGCTCTCGCTTTCTCCACTTTACAATTTTTTTGTTATTATTTATCTATTCCTGAGAGTTTATCTTATTTTTTTATTTGTTTATTTAAATGAAGTCGACCAGTTGCCTGCCCTTCCTTCCATTATCCGTCACCGAGACAAACTGAACAAAGTTCTGAGGTCGACCTTGTAAAGATAAGGATTCAGGTCTGTCTGCTGTTTACGTTTGCTCCTGCGCGCACTGCCCTTCTCTCCACATTTATGTGTTTGTTTGTTTGTCTATCTAATCTTTTGGGTTTTTATTTCTAATGAGGTCGACCAGTTGTCTATTTATTATTTTTTTTTACTACGCATCAAGCTGCGCTGCTTGTCTTTGCTCCTGTGTGCTCGCGCACTCTCGCCTTTTCCACTTATTTTTATTTTTGATTTATTTTTTATTTATTTTGTCAATTTTAAAAAAAAATACGCATCGTGCTGTGCTCTTTGTGTTTGCTTGAGTGCATTCGGGCGCTCTCGCTTTCTCCACTTTACAAATTTTGTTATTATTTATCTATTCCTGAGAGTTTATCTTATTTTTTATTTGTTTATTTAAATGAAGTCGACCAGTTGCCTGCCCTTCCTTCCATTATCCGTCACCGAGACAAACTGAACAAAGTTCTGAGGTCGACCTTGTAAAGATTAGGATTCAGGTCTGTCTGCTGTTTACCTTTTCTCCTGCGCGCACTGCCCTTCTCTCCACATTTATGTGTTTGTTTGTTTGTCTATCTAATCTCTTGGGTTTTTATTTCTAATGAGGTCGACCAGTTGTCTATTCAATATTTTTTTACTACGCATCAAGCTGCGCTGCTTGTCTTTGCTCCTGTGTGCTCGCGCACTCTCGCCTTTTCCACTTATTTTTATTTTTGATTTATTTTTGATTTATTTTGTCAATTTAAAAAAAATACGCATCGTGCTGTGCTGTTTGTGTTTGCTTGAGTGCATTCGCGCGCTCTCGCTTTCTCCACTTTACAATTTTTTTGTTATTATTTATCGATTCCTGAGAGTTTATCTTATTTTTTATTTGTTTATTTAAATGAAGTCGACCAGTTGCCTGCCCTTCCTTCCATTATCCGTCACCGAGACAAACTGAACAAAGTTCTGAGGTCGCCCTTGTAAAGATAAGGATTCAGGTCTGTCTGCTGTTTACCTTTGCTCCTGTGCGCACTGCCCTTCTCTCTACATTTATGTTTGTTTGTTTGTCTATCTAATCTTTTGGTTTTTATTTCTAATGAGGTCGACCAGTTGTCTATTTATTATTTTTTTTACTACGCATCAAGCTGCGCTGCTTGTCTTTGCTCCTGTGTGCTCGCGCACTCTCGCCTTTTCCACTTATTTTTATTTTTGATTTATTTTTTATTTATTTTTGTCAATTTAAAAAAAAATACGCATCGTGCTGTGCTCTTTGTGTTTGCTTGAGTGCATTCGGGCGCTGTCGCCTTCTCCACTTTACAAATTTTGTTATTATTTATCTATTCCTGAGAGTTTATCTTATTTTTTATTTGTTTATTTAAATGAAGTCGACAAGTTGCCTGCCCTTCCTTCCATTATCCGTCACCGAGACAAACTGAACAATGTTCTGAGGTCGACCTTGTAAAGATAAGGATTCAGGTCTGTCTGCTGTTTACCTTTGCTCCTGCGCGCACTGCCGTTCTCTCCACATTTATGTGTTTGTTTGTTTGTCTATCTAATCTTTTGGGTTTTTATTTCTAATGAGGTCGACCAGTTGTCTATTATTTTTTTTACTAGGCATCAAGCTGCGCTGCTTGTCTTTGCTCCTGTGTGCTCGCGCACTCTCGCCTTTTCCACTTATTTTTATTTTTGATTTATTTTTGATATATTTTGTCAATTTTAAAGAAAATACGCATCGTGCTGTGCTGTTTGTGTTTGCTTGAGTGCATTCGCGCGCTCTCGCTTTCTCCACTTTACAATTTTTTTGTTATTATTTATCTATTCCTGAGAGTTTATCTTATTTTTTATTTGTTTATTTAAATGAAGTCGACCAGTTGCCTGCCCTTCCTTCCATTATCCGTCACCGAGACAAACTGAACAAAGTTCTGAGGTCGACCTTGTAAAGATAAGGATTCAGGTCTGTCTGCTGTTTACCTTTGCTCCTGCGCGCACTGCCCTTCTCTCCACATTTATGTGTTTGTTTGTCTATCTAATCTTTTGGGTTTTTATTTCTAATGAGGTCGACCAGTTGTCTATTTATTATTTTTTTTACTACGCATAAAGCTGTGCTGCTTGTCTTTGCTCCTGTGTGCTCGCGCAGTCTCGCCTTTTCCACTTATTTTTATTTTAGATTTATTTTTGATTTATTTTGTCAATTTTAAAAAAAATACGCATCGTGCTGTGCTGTTTGTGTTTGCTTGAGTGCATTCGCGCGCTCTCGCTTTCTCCACTTTACAATTTTTTTGTTATTATTTATCTATTCCTGAGAGTTTATCTTATTTTTTATTTGTTTATTTAAATGAAGTCGACCAGTTGCCTGCCCTTCCTTCCATTATCCGTCACCGAGACAAACTGAACAAAGTTCTGAGGTCGACCTTGTGAAGATAAGGATTCAGGTCGGTCTGCTGTTTACCTTTGCTCCTGCGCGCACTGCCGTTCTCTCCACTTTTATGTGTTTGTTTGTTTGTCTATATAATCTTTTGGGTTTTTTATTTCTAATGAGGTCGACCAGTTGTCTATTTATTATATTTTTTACTACGCATGAAGCTGCGCTGCTTGTCTTTGCTCCTGTGTGCTCGCGCACTCTCGCCTTTTCCACTTATTTTTATTTTTGATTTATTTTTGATTTATTTTGTCAATTTTTAAAAAAAATACGCATCGTGCTGTGCTGTTTGTGTTTGCTTGAGTGCATTCGCGCGCTCTCGCTTTCTCCACTTTACAATTTTTTTGTTATTATTTATCTATTCCTGAGAGTTTATCTTATTTTTTATTTGTTTATTTAAATGAAGTCGACCAGTTGCCTGCCCTTACTTCCATTATCCGTCACTGAGACAAACTGAACAAAGTTCTGAGGTCGACCTTGTAAAGATAAGGATTCAGGTCTGTCTGCTGTTTACCTTTGCTCCTGCGCGCACTGTCCTTCTCTCCACATTTATGTGTTTGTTTGTTTGTCTATCTAATCTTTTGGGTTTTTATTTCTAATGAGGTCGACCAGTTGTCTATTTATTATTTTTTTTACTACGCATCAAGCTGCGCTGCTTGTCTTTGCTCCTGTGTGCTCGCGCACTCTCGCCTTTTCCACTTATTTTTATTTTTGATTTATTTTGTCAATTTTAAAAAAAATACGCATCGTGCTGTGCTGTTTGTGTTTGCTTGAGTGCATTCGCGCGCTCTCGCTTTCTCCACTTTACAATTTTTTTGTTATTATTTATCTATTCCTGAGAGTTTATCTTATTTTTTATTTGTTTATTTAAATGAAGTCGACCAGTTGCCTGCCCTTCCTTCCATTATCCGTCACCGAGACAAACTGAACAAAGTTCTGAGGTCGACCTTGTAAAGATAAGGATTCAGGTCTGTCTGCTGTTTACCTTTGCTCCTGCGCGCACTGCCCTTCTCTCCACATTTATGTGTTTGTTTGTTTGTCTATCTAATCTTTTGGGTTTTTATTTCTAATGAGTTCGACCGGTTGTCTATTTTTTTTTTTTTACTACGCATCAAGGTGCGCTGCTTGTCTTTGCTCCTGTGTGCTCGCGCACTCTCGCCTTTTCCAGTTATTTTATTTTGATTTATTTTTGATTTATTTTGTCAATTTTTAAAAGAATAGGCATCGTGCTGTGATGTTTGTGTTTGCTTGAGTGCATTCGCGCGCTCTCGCTTTCTCCACTTTACAATTTTTTTGTTATTATTTATCTATTCCTGAGAGTTTATCTTATTTTTTATTTGTTTATTTAAATGAAGTCCACCAGTTGCCTGCCCTTCCTTCCATTATCCGTCACCGAGACAACTGAACAAAGTTCTGAGGTCGACCTTGTAAAGATAAGGATTCAGGTCTGTCTGCTGTTTACCTTTGCTCCTGCGCGCACTGCCCTTCTCTCACATTTAAGTGTTTGTTTGTTTGTCTATCTAATCTTTTGGGTTTTTATTTCTAATGAGGTCGACCAGTTGTCTATTTATTTTTTTTTTTTAATACGCATCAAGCTGCGCTGCTTGTCTTTGCTCCTGTGTGCTCGCGCACTCTCGCCTTTTCCACTTATTTTTATTTTTTATTTATTTTTGATTTATTTTGTCAATTTTTAAAAAAATACGCATCGTGCTGTGCTGTTTGTGTTTGCTTGAGTGCATTCGCGCGCTCTCGCTTTCTCCACTTTACAATTTTTTTATTATTATTTATCTATTCCTGAGAGTTTATCTTATATTTTATTTGTTTACTTAAATGAAGTCGACCAGTTGCCTGCCCTTCCTTCCATTATCCGTCACCGAGACAAACTGAACAAAGTTCTGAGGTCGACCTTGTAAAGATAAGGATTCAGGTCTGTCTGCTGTTTACCTTTGCTCCTGCGCGCACTGCCCTTCTCTCCACATTTATGTGTTTGTTTGTTTGTCTATCTAATCTTTTGGGTTTTTATTTCTAATGAGGTCGACCGGTTGTCTATTTTTTTTTTTTTACTACGCATCAAGGTGCGCTGCTTGTCTTTGCTCCTGTGTGCTCGCGCACTCTCGCCTTTTCCAGTTATTTTATTTTTGATTTATTTTTGATTTATTTTGTCAATTTTTAAAAAAATAGGCATCGTGCTGTGATGTTTGTTTTTGCTTGAGTGCATTCGCGCGCTCTCGCTTTCTCCAATTTACAATTTTTTTGTTATTATTTATCCATTCCTGAGTTTATCTTATTTTTTATTTGTTTATTTAAATGAAGTCGACCAGTTGCCTGCCCTTCCTTCCATTATCCGTCACCGAGACAAACTGAGCAAAGTTCTGAGGTCGACCTTGTAAAGATAAGGATTCAGGTCTGTCTGCTGTTTACCTTTGCTCCTGCCCGCACTGCCCTTCTCTCCACATTTATGTGTTTGTTTGTTTGTCTAACTAATCTTTTGGGTTTTTATTTCTAATGAGGTCGACCAGTTGTCTATTCATTATTTTGTTTACTACGCATCAAGCTGCGCTGCTTGTCTTTGCTCCTGTGTGCTCGCGCACTCTCGCCTTTCCACTTATTTTTATTTTTGATTTATTTTTGTTTTATTTTGTCAATTTATAAATAAATACGCATCGTGCTGTGCTGTTTGTGTTTGCTTGAGTGCATTCGCGAGCTCTCGCTTTCTCCACTTTTCAATTTTTATGTTATTATTTATCTATTCCTGAGAGTTTATCTTATTTTTTATTTGTTTATTTAAATGAAGTCGACCAGTTGCCTGCCCTTCCTTCCATTATCCGTCACCGAGACAAACTGAACAAAGTTCTGAGGTCGACCTTGTAAAGATCAGGATTCAGGTCTGTCTGCTGTTTACCTTTGCTCCTGCGCGCCCTGCCCTTCTCTCCACATTTATGTGTTTGTTTGTTTGTCTATCTAATCTTTTGGGTTTTTATTTCTAATGAGGTCGACCAGTTGTCTATTTATTATTTTTTTTACTACGCATCAAGCTGCGCTGCTTGTCTTTGCTCCTGTGTGCTCGCGCACTCTCGCCTTTTCCACTTATTTTTATTTTTGATTTATTTTTGATTTATTTTGTCAATTTTAAAAAAAAATACGCATCGTGCTGTGCTGTTTGTGTTTGCTTGCGTGCATTCGCGCGCTTTCTCTTTCTCCAATTTACAATTTTTTTGTTATTATTTATCCATTCCTGAGTTTATCTTATTTTTTATTTGTTTATTTAAATGAAGTCGACCAGTTGCCTGCCCTTCCTTCCATTATCCGTCACCGAGACAAACTGAACAAAGTTCTGAGGTCGACCTTGTAAAGATAAAGATTCAGGTCTGTCTGCTGTTTACCTTTGCTCCTGCCCGCACTGCCCTTCTCTCCACATTTATGTGTTTGTTTGTTTGTCTATCTAATCTTTTGGGTTTTTATTTCTAATGAGGTCGACCAGTTGTCTATTTATTATTTTGTTTACTACGCATCAAGCTGCGCTGCTTGTCTTTGCTCCTGTGTGCTCGCGCACTCTCGCCTTTTCCACTTATTTTTATTTTTGATTTAGTTTGTCAATTTTAAAAAAAAATACGCATCGTGCTGTGCTGTTTGTGTTTGCTTGAGTGCATTCGTGCGCTCTCGCTTTCTCCAATTTACAATTTTTTTGTTATTATTTATCCATTCCTGAGTTTATCTTATTTTTTATTTGTTTATTTAAATGAAGTCGACCAGTTGCCTGCCCTTCCTTCCATTATCCGTCACCGAGACAAACTGAACAAAGTTCTGAGGTCGACCTTGTAAAGATAAGGATTCAGGTCTCTCTGCTGTTTACCTTTGCTCCTGCCCGCACTGCCCTTCTCTCCACATTTATGTGTTTGTTTGTTTGTCTAACTAATCTTTTGGGTTTTTATTTCTAATGAGGTCGACCAGTTGTCTATTTATTATTTTGTTTACTACGCATCAAGCTGCGCTGCTTGTCTTTGCTACTGTGTGCTCGCGCACTCTCGCCTTTTCCACTTATTTTTATTTTTGATTTATTTTTGTTTTATTTTGTCAATTTATAAAAAAATACGCATCGTGCTGTGCTGTTTGTGTTTGCTTGAGTGCATTCGCGAGCTCTCGCTTTCTCCACTTTTCAATTTTTATGTTATTATTTATCTATTCCTGAGAGTTTATCTTATTTTTTATTTGTTTATTTAAATGAAGTCGACCAGTTGCCTGCCCTTCCTTCCATTATCCGTCACCGAGACAAACTGAACAAAGTTCTGAGGTCGACCTTGTAAAGATCAGGATTCAGGTCTGTCTGCTGTTTACCTTTGCTCCTGCGCGCCCTGCCCTTCTCTCCACATTTATGTGTTTGTTTGTTTGTCTATCTAATCTTTTGGGTTTTTATTTCTAATGAGGTCGACCAGTTGTCTATTTATTATTTTTTTTACTACGCATCAAGCTGCGCTGCTTGTCTTTGCTCCTGTGTGCTCGCGCACTCTCGCCTTTTCCACTTATTTTTATTTTTGATTTATTTTTGATTTATTTTGTCAATTTTAAAAAAAAATACGCATCGTGCTGTGCTGTTTGTGTTTGCTTGCGTGCATTCGCGCGCTTTCTCTTTCTCCAATTTACAATTTTTTTGTTATTATTTATCCATTCCTGAGTTTATCTTATTTTTTATTTGTTTATTTAAATGAAGTCGACCAGTTGCCTGCCCTTCCTTCCATTATCCGTCACCGAGACAAACTGAACAAAGTTCTGAGGTCGACCTTGTAAAGATAAAGATTCAGGTCTGTCTGCTGTTTACCTTTGCTCCTGCCCGCACTGCCCTTCTCTCCACATTTATGTGTTTGTTTGTTTGTCTATCTAATCTTTTGGGTTTTTATTTCTAATGAGGTCGACCAGTTGTCTATTTATTATTTTGTTTACTACGCATCAAGCTGCGCTGCTTGTCTTTGCTCCTGTGTGCTCGCGCACTCTCGCCTTTTCCACTTATTTTTATTTTTGATTTAGTTTGTCAATTTTAAAAAAAAATACGCATCGTGCTGTGCTGTTTGTGTTTGCTTGAGTGCATTCGTGCGCTCTCGCTTTCTCCAATTTACAATTTTTTTGTTATTATTTATCCATTCCTGAGTTTATCTTATTTTTTATTTGTTTATTTAAATGAAGTCGACCAGTTGCCTGCCCTTCCTTCCATTATCCGTCACCGAGACAAACTGAACAAAGTTCTGAGGTCGACCTTGTAAAGATAAGGATTCAGGTCTCTCTGCTGTTTACCTTTGCTCCTGCCCGCACTGCCCTTCTCTCCACATTTATGTGTTTGTTTGTTTGTCTAACTAATCTTTTGGGTTTTTATTTCTAATGAGGTCGACCAGTTGTCTATTTATTATTTTGTTTACTACGCATCAAGCTGCGCTGCTTGTCTTTGCTACTGTGTGCTCGCGCACTCTCGCCTTTTCCACTTATTTTTATTTTTGATTTATTTTTGTTTTATTTTGTCAATTTATAAAAAATACGAATCGTGCTGTGCTGTTTGTGTTTGCTTGAGTGCATTCGCGAGCTCTCGCTTTCTCCACTTTTCAATTTTTATGTTATTATTTATCTATTCCTGAGAGTTTATCTTATTTTTTATTTGTTTATTTAAATGAAGTCGACCAGTTGCCTGCCCTTCCTTCCATTATCCGTCACCGAGACAAACTGAACAATGTTCTGAGGTCGACCTTGTAAAGATAAGGATTCAGGTCTGTCTGCTGTTTACCTTTGCTCCTGCGCGCACTGCCCTTCTCTCCACATTTATGTGTTTGTTTGTTTGTCTATCTAATCTTTTGGGTTTTTATTTCTAATGAGGTCGACCAGTTGTCTATTATTTTTTTTACTACGCATCAAGCTGCGCTGCTTGTCTTTGCTCCTGTGTGCTCGCGCACTCTCGCCTTTTCTACTTATTTTTATTTTTGATTTATTTTTGATATATTTTGTCAATTTTAAAGAAAATACGCATCGTGCTGTGCTGTTTGTGTTTGCTTGAGTGCATTCGCGCGCTCTCGCTTTCTCCACTTTACAATTTTTTTGTTATTATTTATCTATTCCTGAGAGTTTATCTTATTTTTTATTTGTTTATTTAAATGAAGTCGACCAGTTGCCTGCCCTTCCTTCCATTATCCGTCACCGAGACAAACTGAACAAAGTTCTGAGGTCGACCTTGTAAAGATAAGGATTCAGGTCTGTCTGCTGTTTACCTTTGCTCCTGCGCGCACTGCCCTTCTCTCCACATTTATGTGTTTGTTTGTCTATCTAATCTTTTGGGTTTTTATTTCTAATGAGGTCGACCAGTTGTCTATTTATTATTTTTTTTACTACGCATCAAGCTGTGCTGCTTGTCTTTGCTCCTGTGTGCTCGCGCAGTCTCGCCTTTTCCACTTATTTTTATTTTAGATTTATTTTTGATTTATTTTGTCAATTTTAAAAAAAATACGCATCGTGCTGTGCTGTTTGTGTTTGCTTGAGTGCATTCGCGCGATCTCGCTTTCTCCACTTTACAATTTTTTTGTTATTATTTATCTATTCCTGAGAGTTTATCTTATTTTTTATTTGTTTATTTAAATGAAGTCGACCAGTTGCCTGCCCTTCCTTCCATTATCCGTCACCGAGACAAACTGAACAAAGTTCTGAGGTCGACCTTGTGAAGATAAGGATTCAGGTCGGTCTGCTGTTTACCTTTGCTCCTGCGCGCACTGCCGTTCTCTCCACTTTTATGTGTTTGTTTGTTTGTCTATATAATCTTTTGGGTTTTTATTTCTAATGAGGTCGACCAGTTGTCTATTTATTATTTTTTTTACTACGCATGAAGCTGCGCTGCTTGTCTTTGCTCCTGTGTGCTCGCGCACTCTCGCCTTTTCCACTTATTTTTATTTTTGATTTATTTTTGATTTATTTTGTCAATTTTTAAAAAAAATACGCATCGTGCTGTGCTGTTTGTGTTTGCTTGAGTGCATTCGCGCGCTCTCGCTTTCTCCACTTTACAATTTTTTTGTTATTATTTATCTATTCCTGAGAGTTTATCTTATTTTTTATTTGTTTATTTAAATGAAGTCGACCAGTTGCCTGCCCTTACTTCCATTATCCGTCACTGAGACAAACTGAACAAAGTTCTGAGGTCGACCTTGTAAAGATAAGGATTCAGGTCTGTCTGCTGTTTACCTTTGCTCCTGCGCGCACTGTCCTTCTCTCCACATTTATGTGTTTGTTTGTTTGTCTATCTAATCTTTTGGGTTTTTATTTCTAATGAGGTCGACCAGTTGTCTATTTATTATTTTTTTTACTACGCATCAAGCTGCGCTGCTTGTCTTTGCTCCTGTGTGCTCGCGCACTCTCGCCTTTTCCACTTATTTATATTTTTGATTTATTTTTGATATATTCTGTCAATTTTAAAAAAAATACGCATCGTGCTGTGCAGTTTGTGTTTGCTTGAGTGCATTCGCGCGCACTCGCTTTCTAAACTTTACAATTTTTTTGTTATTATTTATCTATTCCTGAGAGTTTATCTTATTTTTTATTTGTTTATTTAAATGAAGTCGACCAGTTGCCTGCCCTTCCTTCCATTATCCGTCACCGAGACAAACTGAACAAAGTTCTGAGGTCGACCTTGTAAAGATAAGGATTCAGGTCTGTCTGCTGTTTACCTTTGCTCCTGCGCGCACTGCCCTTCTCTCCACATTTATGTGTTTGTTTGTTTGTCTATCTAATGTTTTAGGTTTTTATTTCTAATGAGGTCGACCAGTTGTCTATTTATTATTGTTTTTTACTACGCATCAAGCTGCGCTGCTTGTCTTTGCTCCTGTGTGCTCGCGGACTCTCGCCTTTTCCACTTATTTTTATTTTTGATTTATTTTTGATTTATTTTGTCAATTTAAAAAAAAATTCGCATCGTGCTGTGCTGTTTGTGTTTGCTTGACTGCATTTGCGCGCTCTAGCTTTCTCCACTTTGCAATTTTTTTGTTATTATTTATCTATTCCTGAGAGTTTATCTTATTTTTTATTTGTTTATTTTAATGAAGTCGACCAGTTGCCTGCCCTTCCTTCCATTATCCGTCACCGAGACAAACTGAACAAAGTTCTGAGGTCGACCTTGTAAAGAGAAGGATTCAGGTCTGTCTGCTGTTTACCTTTGCTCCTGCCCGCACTGCCCTTCTCTCCACATTTATGTGTTTGTTTGTTTGTCTATCTAATCTTTTGGGTTTTTATTTCTAATGAGGTCGACCATTTGTCTATTTATTATTTTTTTTACTACGCATCAAGCTGCGCTGCTTGTCTTTGCTCCTGTGTGCTCGCGCACTCTCGCCTTTTCCACTTATTTTTATTTTTGATTTATTTTTGATTTATTTTGTCAATTAAAAAAAATACGCATCGTGCTGTGCTGTTTGTGTTTGCTTGAGTGAATTCGCGCGCTCTCGCTTTCTCCACTTTACAATTTTTTTGTTATTATTTATCTATTCCTGAGAGTTTATCTTATTTTTTATTTGTTTATTTAAATGAAGTCGACCAGTTGCCTGCCCTTCCTTCCATTATCCGTCACCGAGACAAACAGAACAATGTTCTGAGGTCGACCTTGTAAAGATAAGGATTCAGGTCTGTCTGCTGTTTACCTTTGCTCCTGCGCGCACTGCCCTTCTCTCCACATTCATGTGTTTGTTTGTTTGTCTATCTAATCTTTTGGGTTTTTATTTCTAATGAGGTCGACCAGTTGTCTATTTATTATTTTTTTTACTACGCATCAAGCTGCTCTGCTTGTCTTTGCTCCTGTGTGCTCGCGCACTCTCGCCTTTTCCACTTATTTTTATTTTTGATTTATTTTGTCAATTTTAAAAAAAAATACGCATCGTGCTGTGCTGTTTGTGTTTGCTTGAGTGCATTCGTGCGCTCTCGCTTTCTCCAATTTACAATTTTTTGTTATTATTTATCCATTCCTGAGTTTATCTTATTTTTTATTTGTTTATTTAAATGAAGTCGACCAGTTGCCTGCCCTTCCTTCCATTATCCGTCACCGAGACAAACTGAACAAAGTTCTGAGGTCGACCTTGTGAAGATAAGGATTCAGGTCTGTCTGCTGTTTACCTTTGCTCCTGCCCGCACTGCCCTTCTCTCCACATTTATGTGTTTGTTTGTTTGTCTAACTAATCTTTTGGGTTTTTATTTCTAATGAGGTCGACCAGTTGTCTATTTATTATTTTTTTTACTACGCATCAAGCTGCGCTGCTTGTCTTTGCTCCTGTGTGCTCGCGCACTCTCGCCTTTTCCACTTATTTTTATTTTTGATTTATTTTTGTTTTATTTTGTCAATTTATAAAAAAATACGCATCGTGCTGTGCTGTTTGTGTTTGCTTGAGTGCATTCGCGAGCTCTCGCTTTCTCCACTTTTCAATTTTCATGTTATTATTTATCTATTCCTGAGAGTTTATCTTATTTTTTATTTGTTTATTTAAATGAAGTCGACCAGTTGCCTGCCCTTCCTTCCATTATCCGTCACCGAGACAAACTGAACAAAGTTCTGAGGTCGACCTTGTAAAGATAAGGATTCAGGTCTGTCTGCTGTTTACCTTTGCTCCTGCGCGCACTGCCCTTCTCTCCACATTTATGTGTTTGTTTGTTTGTCTATCTAATCTTTTGGGTTTTTATTTCTAATGAGGTCGACCAGTTGTCTATTTATTATTTTTTTTACTACGCATCAAGCTGCGCTGCTTGTCTTTAGTCCTGTGTGCTCGCGCACTCTCGCCTTTTCCACTTATTTTTATTTTTGGTTTATTTTTGATTTATTTTGTCAATTTAAAAAAAAATTACGCATCGTGCTGTGCTGTTTGTGTTTGCTTGAGTGCATTCGCGCGCTCTCGCTTTCTCCACTTTACAATTTTTTTGTTATTATTTATCTATTCCTGAGAGTTTATCTTATTTTTTATTTGTTTATTTAAATGAAGTCGACCAGTTGCCTGCCCTTCCTTCCATTATCCGTCACCGAGACAAACTGAACAAAGTTCTGAGGTCGACCTTGTAAAGATAAGGATTCAGGTCTGTCTGCTGTTTACCTTTGCTCCTGCGCGCACTGCCCTTCTCTCCACATTTATGTGTTTGTTTGTTTGTCCATCTAATCTTTTGGGTTTTTATTTCTAATGAGGTCGACCAGTTGTCTATTTATTATTTTTTTTACTACGCATCAAGCTGCGCTGCTTGTCTTTGCTCCTGTGTGCTTGCGAACTCTCGCCTTTTCCACTTATTTTTATTTTTGATTTATTTTTGATTTATTTTGTCAATTTTAAAAAAAAATACGCATCGTGCTGTGCTGTTTGTGTTTGCTTGCGTGCATTCGCGCGCTCTCTCTTTCTCCAGTTTACAATTTTTTTGTTATTATTTATCCATTCCTGAGTTTATCTTATTTTTTATTTGTTTATTTAAATGAAGTCGACCAGTTGCCTGCCCTTCCTTCCATTATCCGTCACCGAGACAAACTGAACAAAGTTCTGAGGTCGACCTTGTAAAGATAAAGATTCAGGTCTGTCTGCTGTTTACCTTTGCTCCTGCCCGCACTGCCCTTCTCTCCACATTTATGTGTTTGTTTGTTTGTCTATCTAATCTTTTCGGTTTTTATTTCTAATGAGGTCGACCAGTTGTCTATTTATTATTTTGTTTACTACGCATCAAGCTGCGCTGCTTGTCTTTGCTCCTGTGTGCTCGCGCACTCTCGCCTTTTCCACTTATTTTTATTTTTGATTTATTTTTGTTTTATTTTGTCAATTTATAAAAAAATACGCATCGTGCTGTGCTGTTTGTGTTTGCTTGAGTGCATTCACGAGCTCTCGCTTTCTCCACTTTTCAATTTTTATGTTATTATTTATCTATTCCTGAGAGTTTTTCTTATTTTTTATTTGTTTATTTAAATGAAGTCGACCAGTTGCCTGCCCTTCCTTCCATTATCCGTCACAGAGACAAACTGAACAAAGTTCTGAGGTCGACCTTGTAAAGATAAGGATTCAGGTCTGTCTGCTGTTTACCTTTGCTCCTGCGCGCACTGCCCGTCTCTCCACATTTATGTGTTTGTTTGTTTGTCTATCTAATCTTTTGGGTTTTTATTTTTAATGATGTCGACCAGTTGTCTATTTATTATTTTTTTTACTACGCATCAAGCTGTGCTTCTTGTCTTTGCTCCTGTGTGCTCGCGCACTCTCGCCTTTTCCACTTATTTTTATTTTTGATTTATTTTTGATTTATTTTGTCAATTTAAAAAAAAATACGCATCGTCCTGTGCTGTTTGTGTTTGCTTGAGTGCATTCGCGCGCTCTCGCTTTCTCCACTTTACAATTTTTTTGTTATTATTTATCTATTCCTGAGAGTTTATCTTATTTTTTATTTGTTTATTTAAATGAAGTCGACCAGTTGCCTGCCCTTCCTTCCATTATCCGTCACCTAGACAAACTGAACAAAGTTCTGAGGTCGACCTTGTAAAGATAAGGATTCAGGTCTGTCTGCTGTTTACCTTTGCTCATGCGCGCACTGCCCTTCTCGCCACATTTATGTGTTTGTTTGTTTGTCTATCTAATCTTTTGGGTTTTTATTTCTAATGAGGTCGACCAGTTGTCTATTTATTATTTTTTTTACTACGCATCAAGCTGCGCTGCTTGTCTTTGCTCCTGTGTGCTCGCGCACTCTCGCCTTTTCCACTTATTTTTATTTTTGATTTATTTTGTCAATTTAAAAAAAAATACGCATCGTGCTGTGCTGTTTGTGTTTGCTTGATTGCATTCGCGCGCTCTCGCTTTCTCCACTTTACAATTTTTTTGTTTTTATTTATCTATTCCTGAGAGTTTATCTTATTTTTTATTTGTTTATTTAAATGAAGTCGACCAGTTGCCTGCCCTTCCTTCCATTATCCGTCACCGAGACAAACTGAACAATGTTCTGAGGTCGACCTTGTAAAGATAAGGATTCAGGTCTGTCTGCTGTTTACCTTTGCTCCTGCGCGCACTGCCCTTCTCTCCACATTTATGTGTTTGTTTGTTTGTCTATCTAATCTTTTGGGTTTTTATTTCTAATGAGGTCGACCAGTTGTCTATTATTTTTTTTACTACGCATCAAGCTGCGCTGCTTGTCTTTGCTCCTGTGTGCTCGCGCACTCTCGCCTTTTCCACTTATTTTTATTTTTGATTTATTTTTGATATATTTTGTCAATTTTAAAGAAAATACGCATCGTGCTGTGCTGTTTGTGTTTGCTTGAGTGCATTCGCGCGCTCTCGCTTTCTCCACTTTACAATTTTTTTGTTATTATTTATCTATTCCTGAGAGTTTATCTTATTTTTTATTTGTTTATTTAAATGAAGTCGACCAGTTGCCTGCCCTTCCTTCCATTATCCGTCACCGAGACAAACTGAACAAAGTTCTGAGGTCGACCTTGTAAAGATAAGGATTCAGGTCTGTCTGCTGTTTACCTTTGCTCCTGCGCGCACTGCCCTTCTCTCCACATTTATGTGTTTGTTTGTCTATCTAATCTTTTGGGTTTTTATTTCTAATGAGGTCGACCAGTTGTCTATTTATTATTTTTTTTACTACGCATCAAGCTGTGCTGCTTGTCTTTGCTCCTGTGTGCTCGCGCAGTCTCGCCTTTTCCACTTATTTTTATTTTAGATTTATTTTTGATTTATTTTGTCAATTTTAAAAAAAATACGCATCGTGCTGTGCTGTTTGTGTTTGCTTGAGTGCATTCGCGCGCTCTCGCTTTCTCCACTTTACAATTTTTTTGTTATTATTTATCTATTCCTGAGAGTTTATCTTATTTTTTATTTGTTTATTTAAATGAAGTCGACCAGTTGCCTGCCCTTCCTTCCATTATCCGTCACCGAGACAAACTGAACAAAGTTCTGAGGTCGACCTTGTGAAGATAAGGATTCAGGTCGGTCTGCTGTTTACCTTTGCTCCTGCGCGCACTGCCGTTCTCTCCACTTTTATGTGTTTGTTTGTTTGTCTATATAATCTTTTGGGTTTTTATTTCTAATGAGGTCGACCAGTTGCCTATTTATTAATTTTTTTACTACGCATGAAGCTGCGCTGCTTGTCTTTGCTCCTGTGTGCTCGCGCACTCTCGCCTTTTCCACTTATTTTTATTTTTGATTTATTTTTGATTTATTTTGTCAATTTTTAAAAAAAATACGCATCGTGCTGTGCTGTTTGTGTTTGCTTGAGTGCATTCGCGCGCTCTCGCTTTCTCCACTTTACAATTTTTTTGTTATTATTTATCTATTCCTGAGAGTTTATCTTATTTTTTATTTGTTTATTTAAATGAAGTCGACCAGTTGCCTGCCCTTACTTCCATTATCCGTCACTGAGACAAACTGAACAAAGTTCTGAGGTCGACCTTGTAAAGATAAGGATTCAGGTCTGTCTGCTGTTTACCTTTGCTCCTGCGCGCACTGTCCTTCTCTCCACATTTATGTGTTTGTTTGTTTGTCTATCTAATCTTTTGGGTTTTTATTTCTAATGAGGTCGACCAGTTGTCTATTTATTATTTTTTTTACTACGCATCAAGCTGCGCTGCTTGTCTTTGCTCCTGTGTGCTCGCGCACTCTCGCCTTTTCCACTTATTTATATTTTTGATTTATTTTTGATATATTTTGTCAATTTTAAAAAAAATACGCATCGTGCTGTGCAGTTTGTGTTTGCTTGAGTGCATTCGCGCGCACTCGCTTTCTAAACTTTACAATTTTTTTGTTATTATTTATCTATTCCTGAGAGTTTATCTTATTTTTTATTTGTTTATTTAAATGAAGTCGACCAGTTGCCTGCCCTTCCTTCCATTATCCGTCACCGAGACAAACTGAACAAAGTTCTGAGGTCGACCTTGTAAAGATAAGGATTCAGGTCTGTCTGCTGTTTACCTTTGCTCCTGCGCGCACTGCCCTTCTCTCCACATTTATGTGTTTGTTTGTTTGTCTATCTAATGTTTTAGGTTTTTATTTCTAATGAGGTCGACCAGTTGTCTATTTATTATTGTTTTTTACTACGCATCAAGCTGCGCTGCTTGTCTTTGCTCCTGTGTGCTCGCGGACTCTCGCCTTTTCCACTTATTTTTATTTTTGATTTATTTTTGATTTATTTTGTCAATTTAAAAAAAAATTCGCATCGTGCTGTGCTGTTTGTGTTTGCTTGACTGCATTTGCGCGCTCTAGCTTTCTCCACTTTGCAATTTTTTTGTTATTATTTATCTATTCCTGAGAGTTTATCTTATTTTTTATTTGTTTATTTTAATGAAGTCGACCAGTTGCCTGCCCTTCCTTCCATTATCCGTCACCGAGACAAGCTGAACAAAGTTCTGAGGTCGACCTTGTAAAGAGAAGGATTCAGGTCTGTCTGCTGTTTACCTTTGCTCCTGCCCGCACTGCCCTTCTCTCCACATTTATGTGTTTCTTTGTTTGTCTATCTAATCTTTTGGGTTTTTATTTCTAATGAGGTCGACCAGTTGTCTATTTATTATTTTTTTTACTACGCATCAAGCTGCGCTGCTTGTCTTTGCTCCTGTGTGCTCGCGCACTCTCGCCTTTTCCACTTATTTTTATTTTTGATTTATTTTTGATTTATTTTGTCAATTAAAAAAAATACGCATCGTGCTGTGCTGTTTGTGTTTGCTTGAGTGAATTCGCGCGCTCTCGCTTTCTCCACTTTACAATTTTTTTGTTATTATTTATCTATTCCTGAGAGTTTATCTTATTTTTTATTTGTTTATTTAAATGAAGTCGACCAGTTGCCTGCCCTTCCTTCCATTATCCGTCACCGAGACAAACTGAACAAAGTTCTGAGGTCGACCTTGTAAAGATAAGGATTCAGGTCTGTCTGCTGTTTACCTTTGCTCCTGCGCGCACCGCCCTTCTCTCCACATTTATGTGTTTGTTTGTTTGTCTATCTAATCTTTTGGGTTTTTATTTCTAATGAGGTCGACCAGTTGTCTATTTATTATTTTTTTTACTACGCATCAAGCTGCGCTGCTTGTCTTTGCTCCTGTGTGCTCGCGCACTCTCGCCTTTTCCACTTATTTTTATTTTTGATTTATTTTTGATTTATTTTGTCAATTTTAAAAAAAATACGCATCGTGCTGTGCTGTTTGTTTTTGCTTGAGTGCATTCGCGCGCTCTCTCTTTCTCCACTTTACAATTTTTTTGTTATTATTTATCTATTCCTGAGAGTTTATCTTATTTTTTATTTGTTTATTTAAATGAAGTCGACCAGTTGCCTGCCCTTCCTTCCATTATCCGTCACCGAGACAAACTGAACAAAGTTCTGAGGTCGACCTTGTAAAGATAAGGATTCAGGTCTGTCTGCTGTTTACCTTTGCTCCTGCGCGCACCGCCCTTCTCTCCACATTTATGTGTTTGTTTGTTTGTCTATCTAATCTTTTGGGTTTTTATTTCTAATGAGGTCGACCAGTTGTCTATTTATTATTTTTTTTACTACGCATCAAGCTGCGCTGCTTGTCTTTGCTCCTGTGTGCTCGCGCACTCTCGCCTTTTCCACTTATTTTTATTTTTGATTTATTTTTGATTTATTTTGTCAATTTTAAAAAAAATACGCATCGTGCTGTGCTGTTTGTTTTTGCTTGAGTGCATTCGCGCGCTCTCTCTTTCTCCACTTTACAATTTTTTTGTTATTATTTATCTATTCCTGAGAGTTTATCTTATTTTTTATTTGTTTATTTAAATGAAGTCGACCAGTTGCCTGCCCTTCCTTCCATTATCCGTCACCGAGACAAACTGAACAAAGTTCTGAGGTCGACCTTGTAAAGATAAGGATTCAGGTCTGTCTGCTGTTTACCTTTGCTCCTGCGCGCACTGCCCTTCTCTCCACATTTATGTGTTTGTTTGTTTGTCTGTCTAATCTTTTGGGTTTTTATTTCTAATGAGGTCGACCAGTTGTCTATTTATTATTTTTTTTACTACGCATCAAGCTGCGCTGCTTGTCTTTGCTCCTGTGTGCTCGCGCACTCTCGCCTTTTCCACTTATTTTTATTTTTGATTTATTTTTGATTTATTTTGTCAATTTTAAAAGAAAAAACGCATCGTGCTGTGCTGTTTGTTTTTGCTTGAGTACATTCCTGCGCTCTCGCTTTCTCCACTTTACAATTTTTTTGTTATTATTTATCTATTCCTAAGAGTTTATCTTATTTTTTCTTTGTTTATTTAAATGAAGTCGACCAGTTGCCTGCCCTTCCTTCCATTATCCGTCACCGAGACAAACTGAACAAAGTTCTGAGGTCGACCTTGTAATGATAAGGATTCAGGTCTGTCTGCTGTTTACCTTTGCTCCTGCCCGCACTGCCCTTCTCTCCACATTTATGTGTTTGTTTGTTTGTCTATCTAATCTTTTGGGTTTTTATTTCTAATGAGGTCGACCAGTTGTCTATTTATTATTTTTTTTACTACGCATCAAGCTGCGCTGCTTGTCTTTGCTCCTGTGTGCTCGCGCACTCTCGCCTTTTCCACTTATTTTTATTTTTGATTTATTTTTGATTTATTTTGTCAATTAAAAAAAATACGCATCGTGCTGTGCTGTTTGTGTTTGCTTGAGTGAATTCGCGCGCTCTTGCTTTCTCCACTTTACAATTTTTTTGTTATTATTTATCTATTCCTGAGAGTTTATCTTATTTTTTATTTGTTTATTTAAATGAAGTCGACCAGTTGCCTGCCCTTCCTTCCATTATCCGTCACCGAGACAAACTGAACAAAGTTCTGAGGTCGACCTTGTAAAGATAAGAATTCAGGTCTGTCTGCTGTTTACCTTTGCTCCTGCGCGCACCGCCCTTCTCTCCACATTTATGTGTTTGTTTGTTTGTCTATCTAATCTTTTGGGTTTTTATTTCTAATGAGGTCGACCAGTTGTCTATTTATTATTTTTTTTACTACGCATCAAGCTGCGCTGCTTGTCTTTGCTCCCGTGTGCTGGCGCACTCTCGCCTTTTCCACTTATTTTTATTTTTGATTTATTTTTGATTTATTTTGTCAATTTTAAAAAAAATACGCATCGTGCTGTGCTGTTTGTGTTTGCTTGAGTGCATTCGCGCGCTCTCTCTTTCTCCACTTTACAATTTTTTTGTTATTATTTATCTATTCCTGAGAGTTTATCTTATTTTTTATTTGTTTATTTAAATGAAGTCGACCAGTTGCCTGCCCTTCCTTCCATTATCCGTCACCGAGACAAACTGAACAAAGTTCTGAGGTCGACCTTGTAAAGATAAGGATTCAGGTCTGTCTGCTGTTTACCTTTGCTCCTGCGCGCACTGCCCTTCTCTCCACATTTATGTGTTTGTTTGTTTGTCTGTCTAATCTTTTGGGTTTTTATTTCTAATGAGGTCGACCAGTTGTCTATTTATTATTTTTTTTACTACGCATCAAGCTGCGCTGCTTGTCTTTGCTCCTGTGTGCTCGCGCACTCTCGCCTTTTCCACTTATTTTTATTTTTGATTTATTTTTGATTTATTTTGTCAATTTTAAAAGAAAAAACGCATCGTGCTGTGCTGTTTGTTTTTGCTTGAGTACATTCCTGCGCTCTCGCTTTCTCCACTTTACAATTTTTTTGTTATTATTTATCTATTCCTAAGAGTTTATCTTATTATTTCTTTGTTTATTTAAATGAATTCGACCAGTTGCCTGCCCTTCCTTCCATTATCCGTCACCGAGACAAACTGAACAAAGTTCTGAGGTCGACCTTGTAATGATAAGGATTCAGGTCTGTCTGCTGTTTACCTTTGCTCCTGCGCGCACTGCCCTTCTCTCCACATTTATGTGTTTGTTTGTTTATCTATCTAATCTTTTGGGTTTTTATTTCTAATGAGGTCGACCAGTTGTCTATTTGTTATTTTTTTTACTACGCATCAAGCTGCGCTGCTTGTCTTTGCTCCTGTGTGCTCGCGCACTCTCGCCTTTTCCACTTATTTTTATTTTTGATTTATTTTTGATTTATTTTGTCAATTTAAAAAAAATACGCATCGTGCTGTGCTGTTTGTGTTTGCTTGAGTGCATTCGCGCGCTCTCGCTTTCTCAACTTTACAATTTTTTTGTTATTATTTATCTATTCCTGAGAGTTTATCTTATTTTTTATTTGTTTATTTAAATGAAGTCGACCAGTTGCCTGCCCTTCCTTCCATTATCCGTCACCGAGACAAACTGAACAAAGTTCTGAGGTCGACCTTGTAAAGATAAGGATTCAGGTCTGTCTGCTGTTTACTTTTGCTCCTGCGCGCACTGCCCTTCTCTCCACATTTATGTGTTTGTTTGTTTGTCTATCTAATCTTTTGGGTTTTTATTTCTAATGAGGTCGACCAGTTGTCTATTTATTATTTTTTTTACTACGCATCAAGCTGCGCTGCTTGTCTTTGCTCCTGTGTGCTCGCGCACTCTCGCCTTTTCCAGTTATTTTTATTTTTGATTTATTTTTCATTTATTTTGTCAATTTAAAAAAAATACGCACCGTGCTGTGCTGTTTGTGTTTGCTTGAGTGCATTCGCGCGCTCTCGCTTTCTCCACTTTACAATTTTTTTGTTATTATTTATCTATTCCTGAGAGTTTATCTTATTTTTTATTTGTTTATTTAAATGAAGTCGACCAGTTGCCTGCCCTTCCTTCCATTATCCGTCACCGAGACAAACTGAACAAAGTTCTGAGGTCGACCTTGTAAAGATAAGGATTCAGGTCTGTCTGCTGTTTACCTTTGCTCCTGCGCGCACTGCCCTTCTCTCCACATTTATGTGTTTGTTTGTTTGTCTATCTAATCTTTTGGGTTTTTATTTCTAATGAGGTCGACCAGTTGTCTATTTATTATTTTTTTTTACTACGCATCAGGCTTCGCTGCTTGTCTTTGCTCCTGTGTGCTCGCGCACTCTCGCCTTTTCCACTTATTTTTATTTTTGATTTATTTTGTCAATTTAAAAAAAAAATACGCATCGTGCTGTGCTGTTTGTGTTTGCTTGAGTGCATTCGCGCGCTCTCGTTTTCTCCACTTTACAATTTTTTTGTTATTATTTATCTATTCCTGAGAGTTTATCTTATTTTTTATTTGTTTATTTAAATGAAGTCGACCAGTTGCCTGCCCTTCCTTCCATTATCCGTCACCGAGACAAACTGGACAAAGTTCTGAGGTCGACCTTGTAAAGATAAGGATTCAGGTCTGTCTGCTGTTTACCTTTGCTCCTGCGCGCACTGCCCTTCTCTCCACATTTATGTGTTTGTTTGTTTGTCTATCTAATCTTTTGGGTTTTTATTTCTAATGAGGTCGACCAGTTGTCTATTTATTATTTTTTTTACTACGCATCAAGCTGCGCTGCTTGTCTTTGCTCCTGTGATCTCGCGCATTCTCGCCTTTTCCACTCATTTTCATTTTTGATTTATTTTTGATTTACTTTGTCAATTTTAAAAAAATACGCATCGTGCTGTGCTGTTTGTGTTTGCTTGAGTGCATTCGCGCGCTCTCGCTTCCTCCACTTTACAATTTTTTGTTATTATTTATCTATTCCTGAGAGTTTATCTTATTTTTTATTTGTTTATTTAAATGAAGTCGACCAGTTGATTGCCCTTCCTTCCATTATCCGTCACCGAGACAAACTGAACAAAGTTCTGAGGTCGACCTTGTAAAGATAAGGATTCAGGTCTGTCTGCTGTTTACCTTTGCTCCTGTGCCCACTGCCCTTCTCTCCACATTTATGCGTTTGTTTGTTTGTCTATCTAATCTTTTGCGATTTTATTTCTAATGAGGTCGACCAGTTGTCTATTTATTATTTTTTTTACTACGCATCAAGCTGCGCTGCTTGTCTTTGCTCCTGTGTGCTCGCGCACTCTCGCCTTTTCCACTTATTTTTATTTTTGATTTATTTTTGATTTATTTTGTCAATTTAAAAAAAAAATACGCATCGTGCTGTGCTGTTTGTGTTTGCTTGAGTGCATTCGCGCGCTCTCGCTTTCTCCACTTTACAATTTTTTGTTATTATTTATCTATTCCTGAGAGTTTATCTTATTTTTATTTGTTTATTTAAATGAAGTCGACCAGTTGCCTGCCCTTCCTTCCATTATCCGTCACCGAGACAAACTGAACAAAGTTCTGAGGTCGACCTTGTAAAGATAAGGATTCAGGTCTGTCTGCTGTTTACCTTTGATCCTGCGCGCACTGCCCTTCTCTCCACATTTATGTGTTTGTTTGTTTGTCTATCTAATCTTTTGGGTTTTTATTCCTAATGAGGTCGACCAGTTGTCTATTTATTATATTTTTACTACGCATCAAGGTGTGCTGCTTGTCTTTGCTTCTGTGTGCTCGCGCACTCTCGCCTTTTCCACTTATTTTTATTTTCGATTTATTTTTCATTTACTTTGTCAATTTAAAAAAAAATACGCATCGTGCTGTGCTGTTTGTGTTTGCTTGAGTGCATTCGCGCGCTCTCGCTTTCTCCACTTTACAATTTTTTGTTATTATTTATCTATTCCTGAGAGTTTATCTTATTTTTTATTTGTTTATTTAAATGAAGTCGACCAGTTGCCTGCCCTTCCTTCCATTATCCGTCACCGAGACAAACTGAACAAAGTTCTGAGGTCGACCTTGTAAAGATAAGGATTCAGGTCTGTCTGCTGTTTACCTTTGCTCCTGCGCGCACTGCCCTTCTCTCCACATTTATGTGTTTGTTTGTTTGTCTATCTAATCTTTTGGGTTTTTATTTTTAATGAGGTCGACCAGTTGTCTATTTATTATTTTTTTTTTACTACGCATCAGGCTGCGCTGCTTGTCTTTGCTCCTGTGTGCTCGCGCACTCTCGCCTTTTCCACTTATTTTTATTTTTGATTTATTTTGTCAATTTAAAAAAAAATACGCATCGTGCTGTGCTGTTTGTGTTTGCTTGAGTGCATTCGCGCGCTCTCGTTTTCTCCACTTTACAATTTTTTTGTTAACATTTATCTATTCCTGAGAGTTTATCTTATTTTTTATTTGTTTATTTAAATGAAGTCGACCAGTTGCCTGCCCTTCCTTCCATTATCCGTCACCGAGACAAACTGAACAAAGTTCTGAGGTCGACCTTGTAAAGATAAGGATTCAGGTCTGTCTGCTGTTTACCTTTGCTCCTGCGCGCACTGCCCTTCTCTCCACATTTATGTGTTTGTTTGTTTGTCTATCTAATCTTTTGGGTTTTTATTTCTAATGAGGTCGAACAGTTATCTATTTATTATTTTTTTTACTACGCATCAAGCTGCGCTGCTTGTCTTTGCTCCTGTGTGCTCGCGCACTCTCGCCTTTCCCACTTATTTTTATTTTTGATTTATTTTTGATTTATTTTGTCAATTTTAAAAAAATACGCATCGTGCTGTGCTGTTTGTGTTTGCTTGAGTGCATTCGCGCGCTCTCGCTTTCTCCACTTTACAATTTTTTGTTATTATTTATCTATTCCTGAGAGTTTATCTTATTTTTTATTTGTTTATTTAAATGAAGTCGACCAGTTGCCTGCCCTTCCTTCCATTATCCGTCACCGAGACAAACTGAACAAAGTTCTGAGGTCGACCTTGTAAAGATAAGGATTCAGGTCTGTCTGCTGTTTACCTTTGCTCCTGCGCGCACTGCCCTTCTCTCCACATTTATGTGTTTGTTTGTTTGTCTATCTAATCTTATGGGTTTTTATTTCTAATGAGGTCGACCAGTTGTCTATTTATTATTTTTTTTTACTACGCATCAGGCTGCGCTGCTTGTCTTTGCTCCTGTGTGCTCGCGCACTCTCGCCTTTTCCACTTATTTTTATTTTTGATTTATTTTGTCAATTTAAAAAAAATACGCATCCTGCTGTGCTGTTTGTGTTTGCTTGAGTGCATTCGCGCGCTCTCGTTTTCTCCACTTTACAATTTTTTTGTTATTATTTATCTATTCCTGAGAGTTTATCTTATTTTTTATTTGTTTATTTAAATGAAGTCGACCAGTTGCCTGCCCTTCCTTCCATTATCCGTCACCGAGACAAACTGAACAAAGTTCTGAGGTCGACCTTGTAAAGATAAGGATTCAGGTCTGTCTGCTGTTTACCTTTGCTCCTGCGCGCACTGCCCTTCTCTCCACATTTATGTGTTTGTTTGTTTGTCTATCTCATCTTTTGGGTTTTTATTTCTAATGAGGTCGACCAGTTGTCTATTTATTATTTTTTTTACTATGCATCAAGCTGCGCTGCTTGTCTTTGCTCCTGTGTGCTCGCGCACTCTCGCCATTTCCACTTATTTTTATTTTTGATTTATTTTTGATTTATTTTGTGAATTTAAAAAAAAATACGCATCGTGCTGTGCTGTTTGTGTTTGCTTGAGTGCATTCGCGCGCTCTCGCTTTCTCCACTTTACAATTTTTTTGTTATTATTTATCTATTCCTGAGAGTTTATCTTATTTTTTATTTGTTTATTTAAATGAAGTCGACCAGTTGCCTGCCCTTCCTTCCATTATCCGTCACCGAGACAAACTAAACAAAGTTCTGAGGTCGACCTTGTAAAGATAAGGATTCAGGTCTGTCTGCTGTTTACCTTTGCTCCTGCGCGCACTGCCCTTCTCTCCACATTTATGTCTTTGTTTGTTTGTCTATCTAATCTTTTGGGTTTTTATTTCTAATGAGGTCGACCAGTTGTCTATTTATTATTTTTTTTTACTACGCATCAAGCTGCGCTGCTTGGCTTTGCTCCTGTGATCTCGCGCATTCTCGCCTTTTCCACTCATTTTCATTTTTGATTTATTTTTGATTTACTTTGTCAATTTTAAAAAAAATACGCATCGTGCTGTGCTGTTTGTGTTTGCTTGAGTGCATTCGCGCGTTCTCGCTTCCTCCACTTTACAATTTTTTTTGTTATTATTTATCTATTCCTGAGAGTTTATCTTATTTTTTATTTGTTTATTTAAATGAAGTCGACCAGTTGCTTGCCCTTCCTTCCATTATCCGTCACCGAGACAAACTGAACAAAGTTCTGAGGTCGACCTTGTAAAGATAAGGATTCAGGTTTGTCTGCTGTTTACCTTTGCTCCTGTGCGCACTGCCCTTCTCTCCACATTTATGCTGTGCTGTTTGTGTTTGCTTGAGTGCATTCGCGCGCTCTCGCTTAATCCACTTTACAATTTTTTTGTTATTGTTTATCTATTCCTGAGAGTTTATCTTATTTTTTATTTGTTTATTTAAATGAAGTCGACCAGTTGCCTGTCCTTCCTTCCATTACCCGTCACCGAGACAAACTGATCAAAGTTCTGAGGTCGACCTTGTAAAGAGAAGGATTCAGGTCTGTCTGCTGTTTACCTTTGCTCCTGGGGGCACTGCCCTTCTCTCCACATTTATGTGTTTGTTTGTTTGTCTATCTAATCTTTTGGGTTTTTATTTCTAATGAGGTCGACCAGTTGTCTATTTATTATTTTTTTTTTACTACGCATCAGGCTGCGCTGCTTGTCTTTGCTCCTGTGTGCTCGCGCACTCTCGCCTTTTCCACTTATTTTTATTTTTGATTTATTTTGTCAATTTAAAAAAAATACGCATCGTGCTGTGCTGTTTGTGTTTGCTTGAGTGCATTCGCGCGCTCTCGTTTTCTCCACTTTACAATTTTTTGTTATTATTTATCTATTCCTGAGAGTTTATCTTATTTTTTATTTGTTTATTTAAATGAAGTCGACCAGTTGCCTGCCCTTCCTTCCATTATCCGTCACCGAGACAAACTGAACAAAGTTCTGAGGTCGACCTTGTAAAGATAAGGATTCAGGTCTGTTTATTTTTATTTTTGATTTATTTTTGATTTATTTTGTCAATTTTAAAAAAAAATACGCATCGTGCTGTGCTGTTTGTGTTTGCTTGAGTGCATTCGCGCGCTCTCGCTTTCTCCACTTTACAATTTTTTTGTTATTATTTATCTATTCCTGAGAATTTATCTTATTTTTTATTTGTTTATTTAAATGAAGTCGACCAGTTGCCTGCCCTTCCTTCCATTATCCGTCACCGAGACAAACTGAACAAAGTTCTGAGGTCGACCTTGTAAAGATAAGGATTCAGGTCTGTCTGCTGTTTACCTTTGCTCCTGCGCGCACTGCCCTTCTCTCCATATTTATGTGTTTGTTTGTTTGTCTATCTAATCTTTTGGGTTTTTATTTCTAATGAGGTCGACCAGTTGTCTATTTATTATTTTTTTTAATACGCATCAAGCTGCGCTGCTTGGCATTGCTCCTGTGATCTCGCGCATTCTCGCCTTTTCCACTCATTTTCATTTTTGATTTATTTTTGATTTACTTTGTCAATTTAAAAAAAAATACGCATCGTGCTGTGCTGTATGTGTTTGCTTGAGTGCATTCGCGCGTTCTCGCTTCCTCCACTTTACAATTTTTTTTGTTATTATTTATCTATTCCTGAGAGTTTATCTTATTTTTTATTTGTTTATTTAAATGAAGTCGACCAGTTGCTTGCCCTTCCTTCCATTATCCGTCACCGAGACAAACTGAACAAAGTTCTGAGGTCGACCTTGTAAAGATAAGGATTCAGGTTTGTCTGCTGTTTACCTTTGCTCCTGTGCGCACTGCCCTTCTCTCCACATTTATGCTGTGCTGTTTGTGTTTGCTTGAGTGCATTCGCGCGCTCTCGCTTTCTCCACTTTACAATTTTTTTGTTATTGTTTATCTATTCCTGAGAGTTTATCTTATTTTTTATTTGTTTATTTAAATGAAGTCGACCAGTTGCCTGTCCTTCCTTCCATTACCCGTCACCGAGACAAACTGAACAAAGTTCTGAGGTCGACCTTGTAAAGAGAAGGATTCAGGTCTGTCTGCTGTTTACCTTTGCTCCTGGGGACACTGCCCTTCTCTCCACATTTATGTGTTTGTTTGTTTGTCTATCTAATCTTTTGGGTTTTTATTTCTAATGAGGTCGACCAGTTGTCTATTTATTATTTTTTTTACTACGCATCAAGCTGCGCTGCTTGTCTTTGCTCCTGTGTGCTCGCGCACTCTCGCCTTTTCCACTTATTTCTATTTTTGATTTATTTTTGATTTATTTTGTCAATTTAAAAAAAAATACGCATCGTGCTGTGCTGTTTGTGTTTGCTTGAGTGCATTCGCGCTCTCTCGCTTTCTCCACTTTACAATTTTTTGTTATTATTTATCTATTCCTGAGAGTTTATCTTATTTTTATTTGTTTATTTAAATGAAGTCGACCAGTTGCCTGCCCTTCCTTCCATTATCCGTCACCGAGATAAACTGAACAAAGTTCTGAGGTCGACCTTGTAAAGATAAGGATTCAGGTCTGTCTGCTGTTTACCTTTGCTCCTGCGCGCACTGCCCTTCTCTCCACATTTATGTGTTTGTTTGTTTCTCTATCTAATCTTTTGGGATTTTATTTCTAATGAGGTCGACCAGTTGTCTATTTATTATTTTTTTTACTACGCATCAAGCTGCGCTGCTTGTCTTTGCTCCTGTGTGCTCGCGCACTCTCACCTTTTCCAGTTATTTTTATTTTTGATTTATTTTTGATTTATTTTGTCAATTTAAAAAAAATACGCATCGTGCTGTGCTGTTTGTGTTTGCTTGAGTGCATTCGCGCGCTCTCGCTTTCTCCACTTTACAATTTTTTTGTTATTATTTATCTATTCCTGAGAGTTTATCTTATTTTTTGTTTGTTTATTTAAATGAAGTCGACCAGTTGCCTGCCCTTCCTTCCATTATCCGTCACCGAGACAAACTGAACAAAGTTCTGAGGTCGACCTTGTAAAGATAAGTATTCAGGTCTGTCTGCTGTTTACCTTTGCTCCTGCGCGCACTGCCCTTCTCTCCACATTTATGTGTTTGTTTGTTTGTCTATCTCATCTTTTGGGTTTTTATTTCTAATGAGGTCGACCAGTTGTCTATTTATTATTTTCTTAACTATGCATCAAGCTGCGCTGCTTGTCTTTGCTCCTGTGTGCTCGCGCACTCTCGCCTTTTCCACTTATTTTTATTTTTGATTTATTTTGTCAATTTAAAAAAAAATACGCATCGTGCTGTGCTGTTTGTGTTTGCTTGAGTGCATTCGCGCGCTCTCGTTTTCTCCACTTTACAATTTTTTTGTTAACATTTATCTATTCCTGAGAGTTTATCTTATTTTTTATTTGTTTATTTAAATGAAGTCGACCAGTTGCCTGCCCTTCCTTCCATTATCCGTCACCGAGACAAACTGAACAAAGTTCTGAGGTCGACCTTGTAAAGATAAGGATTCAGGTCTGTCTGCTGTTTACCTTTGCTCCTGCTCGCACTGCCCTTCTCTCCACATTTATGTGTTTGTTTGTTTGTCTATCTAATCTTTTGGGTTTTTATTTCTAATGAGGTCGAACAGTTGTCTATTTATTATTTTTTTTACTACGCATCAAGCTTCGCTGCTTGTCTTTGCTCCTGTGTGCTCGCGCACTCTCGCCTTTTCCACTTATTTTATTTTTGATTTATTTTTGATTTATTTTGTCAATTTTAAAAAAAAAACGCATCGTGCTGTGCAGTTTGTGTTTGCTTGAGTGCATTCGCGCGCACTCGCTTTCTCCACTTTATAATTTTTTTGTTATTATTTATCTATTCCTGAGAGTTTATCTTATTTTCTATTTGTTTATTTAAATGAAGTCGACCAGTTGCCTGCCCTTCCTTCCATTATCCGTCACCGAGACAAACTGAACAAAGTTCTGAGGTCGACCTTGTAAAGATAAGGATTCAGGTATGTCTGCTGTTTACCTTTGCTCCTGCGCACGGCCATCTCTCCACATTTATGTGTTTGTTTGTTTTTATATCTAATCTTTTGGGTTTTTATTTCTAATGAGGTCGACCAGTTGTCTATTTATTATTTTTTTTACTACGCATCAAGCTGCGCTGCTTGTCTTTGCTCCTGTGTGCTCGCGCACTCTCGCCTTTTCCACTTATTTTTATTTTTGATTTATTTTTGATTTATTTTGTCAATTTAAAAAAAAATACGCATCGTGCTGTGCTGTTTGTGTTTGCTTGAGTGCATTCGCCCGCTCTCGCTTTCTCCACTTTACTATTTTTTTGTTATTATTTATCTATTCCTGAGAGTTTATCTTATTTTTAATTTGTTTATTTAAATGAAGTCGACCGGTTGCCTGCCCTTCCTTCCATTATCCGTCACCGAGACAAACTGAACAAAGTTCTGAGGTCGACCTTGTAAAGATAAGGATTCAGGTCTGTCTGCTGTTTACCTTTGCTCCTGCGCGCACTGCCCTTCTCTCAACATTTATGTGTTTGTTTGTCTATCTAATCTTTTGGTTTTTTATTTCTAATGATGTCGACCAGTTGTCTATTTATTATTTTTTTTACTACGCATCAAGGGGCGCTGCTTGTCTTTGCTCCTGTGTGCTCGCGCACTCTCGCCTTTTCCACTTATTTTTATTTTTGATTTATTCTTCATTTATTTTGTCAATTTAAAAAAAAATACGCATTGTGCAGTGCTTTTTATGTTTGCTTGAGTGCATTCGCGCGCTCTCGCTTTCTCCACTTTACAATGTTTTTGTTATTATTTATCTATTCCTGAGAGTTTATCTTATTTTTTATTTGTTTATTTAAATGAAGTCGACAAGTTGCCTGCCCTTCCTTCCATTATCCGTCACCGAGACAAACTGAACAAAGTTCTGAGGTCGACCTTGTAAAGATAAGGATTCAGGTCTGTCTGCTGTTTACCTTTGCTCCTGCGCGCACTGCCCTTCTCTCCACATTTATGTGTTTGTTTGTTTGCCTATCTCATCTTTTGGGTTTTTATTTCTAATGAGGTCGACCAGTTGTCTATTTATTATTTTTTTTACTATGCATCAAGCTGCGCTGCTTGTCTTGCTCCTGTGTGCTCGCGCACTCTCGCCTTTTCCACTTATTTTTATTTTTGATTTATTTTTGATTTATTTTGTCAATTTTAAAAAAAATACTCATCGTGCTGTGCTGTTTGTGTTTGCTTGAGTGCACTCGCGCGCTCTCGCTTTCTCCACTTTACAATTTTTTTGTTATGATTTATCTATTCCTGAGAGTTTATCTTATTTTTTATTTGTTTATTTAAATGAAGTCGACCAGTTGCCTGCCCTTCCTTCCATTATCCGTCACCGAGACAAACTGAACAAAGTTCTGAGGTCGACCTTGTAAAGATAAGGATTCAGGTCTGTCTGCTGTTTACCTTTGCTCCTGCGCGCAATGCCCTTCTCTCCACATTTATGTGTTTGTTTGTTTGTCTATCTAATCTTTTGGGTTTTTATTTTTAATGAGGTCGACCAGTTGTCTATTTATTATTTTTTTTTTACTACGCATCAGGCTGCGCTGCTTGTCTTTGCTCCTGTGTGCTCGCGCACTCTCGCCTTTTCCACTTATTTTTATTTTTGATTTATTTTGTCAATTAAAAAAAAAATACGCATCGTGCTGTGCTGTTTGTGTTTGCTTGAGTGCATTCGCGCGCTCTCGTTTTCTCCACTTTACAATTTTTTTGTTAACATTTATCTATTCCTGAGAGTTTATCTTATTTTTTATTTGTTTATTTAAATGAAGTCGACCAGTTGCCTGCCCTTCCTTCCATTATCCGTCACCGAGACAAACTGAACAAAGTTCTGAGGTCGACCTTGTAAAGATAAGGATTCAGGTCTGTCTGCTGTTTACCTTTGCTCCTGCGCGCACTGCCCTTCTCTCCACATTTATGTGTTTGTTTGTTTGTCTATCTAATCTTTTGGGTTTTTATTTCTAATGAGGTCGAACAGTTATCTATTTATTATTTTTTTTACTACGCATCAAGCTGCGCTGCTTGTCTTTGCTCCTGTGTGCTCGCGCACTCTCACCTTTCCCACTTATTTTTATTTTTGATTTATTTTTGATTTATTTTGTCAATTTTAAAAAAAATACGCATCGTGCTGTGCTGTTTGTGTTTGCTTGAGTGCATTCGCGCGCTCTCGCTTTCTCCACTTTACAATTTTTTGTTATTATTTATCTATTCCTGAGAGTTTATCTTATTTTTTGTTTATTTAAATGAAGTCGACCAGTTGCCTGCCCTTCCTTCCATTATCCGTCACCGAGACAAAGTGAACAAAGTTCTGAGGTCGAACTTGTAAAGATAAGGATTCAGGTCTGTCTGCTGTTTACCTTTGCTCCTGCGCGCACTGCCCTTCTCTCCACATTTATGTGTTTGTTTGTTTGTCTATCTAATCTTATGGGTTTTTATTTCTAATGAGGTCGACCAGTTGTCTATTTATTATTTTTTTTTACTACGCATCAGGCTGCGCTGCTTGTCTTCGCTCCTGTGTGCTCGCGCACTCTCGCCTTTTCCACTTATTTTTATTTTTGATTTATTTTGTCAATTTAAAAAAAATACGCATCGTGCTGTGCTGTTTGTGTTTGCTTGAGTGCATTCGCGCGCTCTCGTTTTCTCCACTTTACAATTTTTTTGTTAACATTTATCTATTCCTGAGAGTTTATCTTATTTTTTATTTGTTTATTTAAATGAAGTCGACCAGTTGCCTGCCCTTCCTTCCATTATCCGTCACCGAGACAAACTGAACAAAGTTCTGAGGTCGACCTTGTAAAGATAAGGATTCAGGTCTGTTTATTTTTATTTTTGATTTATTTTTGATTTATTTTGTCAATTTTAAAAAAAAATACGCATCGTGCTGTGCTGTTTGTGTTTGCTTGAGTGCATTCGCGCGCTCTCGCTTTCTCCACTTTACAATTTTTTTGTTATTATTTATCTATTCCTGAGAGTTTATCTTATTTTTTATTTGTTTATTTAAATGAAGTCGACCAGTTGCCTGCCCTTCCTTCCATTATCCGTCACCGAGACAAACTGAACAAAGTTCTGAGGTCGACCTTGTAAAGATAAGGATTCAGGTCTGTCTGCTGTTTACCTTTGCTCCTGCGCGCACTGCCCTTCTCTCCATATTTATGTGTTTGTTTGTTTGTCTATCTAATCTTTTGGGTTTTTATTTCTAATGAGGTCGACCAGTTGTCTATTTATTATTTTTTTTAATACGCATCAAGCTGCGCTGCTTGGCTTTGCTCCTGTGATCTCGCGCATTCTCGCCTTTTCCACTCATTTTCATTTTTGATTTATTTTTGATTTACTTTGTCAATTTAAAAAAAAATACGCATCGTGCTGTGCTGTATGTGTTTGCTTGAGTGCATTCGCGCGTTCTCGCTTCCTCCACTTTACAATTTTTTTTGTTATTATTTATCTATTCCTGAGAGTTTATCTTATTTTTTATTTGTTTATTTAAATGAAGTCGACCAGTTGCTTGCCCTTCCTTCCATTATCCGTCACCGAGACAAACTGAACAAAGTTCTGAGGTCGACCTTGTAAAGATAAGGATTCAGGTTTGTCTGCTGTTTACCTTTGCTCCTGTGCGCACTGCCCTTCTCTCCACATTTATGCTGTGCTGTTTGTGTTTGCTTGAGTGCATTCGCGCGCTCTCGCTTTCTCCACTTTACAATTTTTTTGTTATTGTTTATCTATTCCTGAGAGTTTATCTTATTTTTTATTTGTTTATTTAAATGAAGTCGACCAGTTGCCTGTCCTTCCTTCCATTACCCGTCACCGAGACAAACTGAACAAAGTTCTGAGGTCGACCTTGTAAAGAGAAGGATTCAGGTCTGTCTGCTGTTTACCTTTGCTCCTGGGGACACTGCCCTTCTCTCCACATTTATGTGTTTGTTTGTTTGTCTATCTAATCTTTTGGGTTTTTATTTCTAATGAGGTCGACCAGTTGTCTATTTATTATTTTTTTTACTACGCATCAAGCTGCGCTGCT
Source organism: Perognathus longimembris pacificus (assembly GCF_023159225.1). NCBI lineage: Eukaryota > Metazoa > Chordata > Mammalia > Rodentia > Heteromyidae > Perognathus > Perognathus longimembris. The sequence goes on along the minus strand of NW_025958417.1, from coordinate 21,437 downwards.
TGTCTTTGCTCCTGTGTGCTCGCGCACTCTCGCCTTTTCCACTTATTTCTATTTTTGATTTATTTTTGATTTATTTTGTCAATTTAAAAAAAATACGCATCGTGCTGTGCTGTTTGTGTTTGCTTGAGTGCATTCGCGCTCTCTCGCTTTCTCCACTTTACAATTTTTTGTTATTATTTATCTATTCCTGAGAGTTTATCTTATTTTTATTTGTTTATTTAAATGAAGTCGACCAGTTGCCTGCCCTTCCTTCCATTATCCGTCACCGAGATAAACTGAACAAAGTTCTGAGGTCGACCTTGTAAAGATAAGGATTCAGGTCTGTCTGCTGTTTACCTTTGCTCCTGCGCGCACTGCCCTTCTCTCCACATTTATGTGTTTGTTTGTTTCTCTATCTAATCTTTTGGGATTTTATTTCTAATGAGGTCGACCAGTTGTCTATTTATTATTTTTTTTACTACGCATCAAGCTGCGCTGCTTGTCTTTGCTCCTGTGTGCTCGCGCACTCTCACCTTTTCCAGTTATTTTTATTTTTGATTTATTTTTGATTTATTTTGTCAATTTAAAAAAAATACGCATCGTGCTGTGCTGTTTGTGTTTGCTTGAGTGCATTCGCGCGCTCTCGCTTTCTCCACTTTACAATTTTTTTGTTATTATTTATCTATTCCTGAGAGTTTATCTTTTTTTTTGTTTGTTTATTTAAATGAAGTCGACCAGTTGCCTGCCCTTCCTTCCATTATCCGTCACCGAGACAAACTGAACAAAGTTCTGAGGTCGACCTTGTAAAGATAAGTATTCAGGTCTGTCTGCTGTTTACCTTTGCTCCTGCGCGCACTGCCCTTCTCTCCACATTTATGTGTTTGTTTGTTTGTCTATCTCATCTTTTGGGTTTTTATTTCTAATGAGGTCGACCAGTTGTCTATTTATTATTTTCTTAACTATGCATCAAGCTGCGCTGCTTGTCTTTGCTCCTGTGTGCTAGCGCACTCTCGCCTTTTCCACTTATTTTTATTTTTGATTTACTTTGTCAATTTAAAAAAAAATACGCATCGTGCTGTGTTGTTTGTGTTTGCTTGAGTGCATTCGCGCGCTCTCGCTTTCTCCACTTTACAATTTTTTGTTATTATTTATCTATTCCTGAGAGTTTATCTTATTTTTTATTTGTTTATTTAAATGAAGTCGACCAGTTGCCTGCCCTTCCTTCCATTATCCGTCACCGAGACAAACTGAACAAAGTTCTGAGGTCGACCTTGTAAAGATAAGGATTCAGGTCTGTCTGCTGTTTACCTTTGCTCCTGCGCGCACTGCCCTTCTCTCCACATTTATGTGTTTGTTTGTTTGTCTATCTAATCTTTTGGGTTTTTATTTCTAATGAGGTCGACCAGTTGTCTATTTATTATTTTTTTTACTACGCATCAAGCTTCGCTGCTTGTCTTTGCTCCTGTGTGCTCGCGCACTCTCGCCTTTTCCACTTATTTTATTTTTGATTTATTTTTGATTTATTTTGTCAATTTTAAAAAAAAAACGCATCGTGCTGTGCAGTTTGTGTTTGCTTGAGTGCATTCGCGCGCACTCGCTTTCTCCACTTTATAATTTTTTTGTTATTATTTATCTATTCCTGAGAGTTTATCTTATTTTCTATTTGTTTATTTAAATGAAGTCGACCAGTTGCCTGCCCTTCCTTCCATTATCCGTCACCGAGACAAACTGAACAAAGTTCTGAGGTCGACCTTGTAAAGATAAGGATTCAGGTATGTCTGCTGTTTTCCTTTGCTCCTGCGCACGGCCATCTCTCCACATTTATGTGTTTGTTTGTTTTTCTATCTAATCTTTTGGGTTTTTATTTCTAATGAGGTCGACCAGTTGTCTATTTATTATTTTTTTTACTACGCATCAAGCTGCGCTGCTTGTCTTTGCTCCTGTGTGCTCGCGCACTCTCGCCTTTTCCACTTATTTTTATTTTTGATTTATTTTTGATTTATTTTGTCAATTTAAAAAAAAATACGCATCGTGCTGTGCTGTTTGTGTTTGCTTGAGTGCATTCGCCCGCTCTCGCTTTCTCCACTTTACTATTTTTTTGTTATTATTTATCTATTCCTGAGAGTTTATCTTATTTTTAATTTGTTTATTTAAATGAAGTCGACCGGTTGCCTGCCCTTCCTTCCATTATCCGTCACCGAGACAAACTGAACAAAGTTCTGAGGTCGACCTTGTAAATATAAGGATTCAGGTCTGTCTGCTGTTTACCTTTGCTCCTGCGCGCACTGCCCTTCTCTCAACATTTATGTGTTTGTTTGTCTATCTAATCTTTTGGTTTTTTATTTCTAATGATGTCGACCAGTTGTCTATTTATTATTTTTTTTACTACGCATCAAGGGGCGCTGCTTGTCTTTGCTCCTGTGTGCTCGCGCACTCTCGCCTTTTCCACTTATTTTTATTTTTGATTTATTCTTCATTTATTTTGTCAATTTAAAAAAAAATACGCATTGTGCAGTGCTTTTTATGTTTGCTTGAGTGCATTCGCGCGCTCTCGCTTTCTCCACTTTACAATGTTTTTGTTATTATTTATCTATTCCTGAGAGTTTATCTTATTTTTTATTTGTTTATTTAAATGAAGTCGACAAGTTGCCTGCCCTTCCTTCCATTATCCGTCACCGAGACAAACTGAACAAAGTTCTGAGGTCGACCTTGTAAAGATAAGGATTCAGGTCTGTCTGCTGTTTACCTTTGCTCCTGCGCGCACTGCCCTTCTCTCCACATTTATGTGTTTGTTTGTTTGCCTATCTCATCTTTTGGGTTTTTATTTCTAATGAGGTCGACCAGTTGTCTATTTATTATTTTTTTTACTATGCATCAAGCTGCGCTGCTTGTCTTGCTCCTGTGTGCTCGCGCACTCTCGCCTTTTCCACTTATTTTTATTTTTGATTTATTTTTGATTTATTTTGTCAATTTTAAAAAAAATACTCATCGTGCTGTGCTGTTTGTGTTTGCTTGAGTGCACTCGCGCGCTCTCGCTTTCTCCACTTTACAATTTTTTTGTTATGATTTATCTATTCCTGAGAGTTTATCTTATTTTTTATTTGTTTATTTAAATGAAGTCGACCAGTTGCCTGCCCTTCCTTCCATTATCCGTCACCGAGACAAACTGAACAAAGTTCTGAGGTCGACCTTGTAAAGATAAGGATTCAGGTCTGTCTGCTGTTTACCTTTGCTCCTGCGCGCACTGCCCTTCTCTCCACATTTATGTGTTTGTTTGTTTGTCTATCTAATCTTTTGGGTTTTTATTTTTAATGAGGTCGACCAGTTGTCTATTTATTATTTTTTTTTTACTACGCATCAGGCTGCGCTGCTTGTCTTTGCTCCTGTGTGCTCGCGCACTCTCGCCTTTTCCACTTATTTTTATTTTTGATTTATTTTGTCAATTAAAAAAAAAATACGCATCGTGCTGTGCTGTTTGTGTTTGCTTGAGTGCATTCGCGCGCTCTCGTTTTCTCCACTTTACAATTTTTTTGTTAACATTTATCTATTCCTGAGAGTTTATCTTATTTTTTATTTGTTTATTTAAATGAAGTCGACCAGTTGCCTGCCCTTCCTTCCATTATCCGTCACCGAGACAAACTGAACAAAGTTCTGAGGTCGACCTTGTAAAGATAAGGATTCAGGTCTGTCTGCTGTTTACCTTTGCTCCTGCGCGCACTGCCCTTCTCTCCACATTTATGTGTTTGTTTGTCTATCTAATCTTTTGGGTTTTTATTTCTAATGAGGTCGAACAGTTATCTATTTATTATTTTTTTTACTACGCATCAAGCTGCGCTGCTTGTCTTTGCTCCTGTGTGCTCGCGCACTCTCACCTTTCCCATTTATTTTTATTTTTGATTTATTTTTGATTTATTTTGTCAATTTTAAAAAAAATACGCATCGTGCTGTGCTGTTTGTGTTTGCTTGAGTGCATTCGCGCGCTCTCGCTTTCTCCACTTTACAATTTTTTGTTATTATTTATCTATTCCTGAGAGTTTATCTTATTTTTTATTTGTTTATTTAAATGAAGTCGACCAGTTGCCTGCCCTTCCTTCCATTATCCGTCACCGAGACAAACTGAACAAAGTTCTGAGGTCGACCTTGTAAAGATAAGGATTCAGGTCTGTCTGCTGTTTACCTTTGCTCCTGCGCGCACTGCCCTTCTCTCCACATTTATGTGTTTGTTTGTTTGTCTATCTAATCTTATGGGTTTTTATTTCTAATGAGGTCGACCAGTTGTCTATTTATTATTTTTTTTTACTACGCATCAGGCTGCGCTGCTTGTCTTCGCTCCTGTGTGCTCGCGCACTCTCGCCTTTTCCACTTATTTTTATTTTTGATTTATTTTGTCAATTTAAAAAAAATACGCATCGTGCTGTGCTGTTTGTGTTTGCTTGAGTGCATTCGCGCGCTCTCGTTTTCTCCACTTTACAATTTTTTTGTTATTATTTATCTATTCCTGAGAGTTTATCTTATTTTTTATTTGTTTATTTAAATGAAGTCGACCAGTTGCCTGCCCTTCCTTCCATTATCCGTCACCGAGACAAACTGAACAAAGTTCTGAGGTCGACCTTGTAAAGATAAGGATTCAGGTCTGTCTGCTGTTTACCTTTGCTCCTGCGCGCACTGCCCTTCTCTCCACATTTATGTGTTTGTTTGTTTGTCTATCTCATCTTTTGGGTTTTTATTTCTAATGAGGTCGACCAGTTGTCTATTTATTATTTTTTTTACTATGCATCAAGCTGCGCTGCTTGTCTTTGCTCCTGTGTGCTCGCGCACTCTCGCCTTTTCCACTTATTTTTATTTTTGATTTATTTTTGATTTATTTTGTCATTTTAAAAAAAAATACGCATCGTGCTGTGCTGTTTGTGTTTGCTTGAGTGCATTCGCGCGCTCTCGCTTTCTCCACTTTACAATTTTTTGTTATTATTTATCTATTCCTGAGAGTTTATCTTATTTTTTATTTGTTTATTTAAATGAAGTCGACCAGTTGCCTGCCCTTCCTTCCATTATCCGTCACCGAGACAAACTAAACAAAGTTCTGAGGTCGACCTTGTAAAGATAAGGATTCAGGTCTGTCTGCTGTTTACCTTTGCTCTTGCGCGCACTGCCCTTCTCTCCACATTTATGTCTTTGTTTGTTTGTCTATCTAATCTTTTGGGTTTTTTTTTCTAATGAGGTCGACCAGTTGTCTATTTATTATTTTTTTTACTACGCATCAAGCTGCGCTGCTTGGCTTTGCTCCTGTGATCTCGCGCATTCTCGCCTTTTCCACTCATTTTCATTTTTGATTTATTTTTGATTTACTTTGTCAATTTTAAAAAAAATACGCATCGTGCTGTGCTGTTTGTGTTTGCTTGAGTGCATTCGCGCGTTCTCGCTTCCTCCACTTTACAATTTTTTTTGTTATTATTTATCTATTCCTGAGAGTTTATCTTATTTTTTATTTGTTTATTTAAATGAAGTCGACCAGTTGCTTGCCCTTCCTTCCATTATCCGTCACCGAGACAAACTGAACAAAGTTCTGAGGTCGACCTTGTAAAGATAAGGATTCAGGTCTGTTTATTTTTATTTTTGATTTATTTTTGATTTATTTTGTCAATTTTAAAAAAAAATACGCATCGTGCTGTGCTGTTTGTGTTTGCTTGAGTGCATTCGCGCGCTCTCGCTTTCTCCACTTTACAATTTTTTTGTTATTATTTATCTATTCCTGAGAGTTTATCTTATTTTTTATTTGTTTATTTAAATGAAGTCGACCAGTTGCCTGCCCTTCCTTCCATTATCCGTCACCGAGACAAACTGAACAAAGTTCTGAGGTCGACCTTGTAAAGATAAGGATTCAGGTCTGTCTGCTGTTTACCTTTGCTCCTGCGCGCACTGCCCTTCTCTCCACATTTATGTGTTTGTTTGTTTGTCTATCTAATCTTTTGGGTTTTTATTTCTAATGAGGTCGACCAGTTGTCTATTTATTATTTTTTTACTACGCATCAAGCTGCGCTGCTTGGCTTTGCTCCTGTGATCTCGCGCATTCTCGCCTTTTCCACTCATTTTCATTTTTGATTTATTTTTGATTTACTTTGTCAATTTTAAAAAAAATACGCATCGTGCTGTGCTGTTTGTGTTTGCTTGAGTGCATTCGCGCGTTCTCGCTTCCTCCACTTTACAATTTTTTTTGTTATTATTTATCTATTCCTGAGAGTTTATCTTATTTTTTATTTGTTTATTTAAATGAAGTCGACCAGTTGCTTGCCCTTCCTTCCATTATCCGTCACCGAGACAAACTGAACAAAGTTCTGAGGTCGACCTTGTAAAGATAAGGATTCAGGTTTGTCTGCTGTTTACCTTTGCTCCTGTGCGCACTGCCCTTCTCTCCACATTTATGCTGTGCTGTTTGTGTTTGCTTGAGTGCATTCGCGCGCTCTCGCTTTCTCCACTTTACAATTTTTTTGTTATTGTTTATCTATTCCTGAGAGTTTATCTTATTTTTTATTTGTTTATTTAAATGAAGTCGACCAGTTGCCTGTCCTTCCTTCCATTACCCGTCACCGAGACAAACTGATCAAAGTTCTGAGGTCGACCTTGTAAAGAGAAGGATTCAGGTCTGTCTGCTGTTTACCTTTGCTCCTGGGGGCACTGCCCTTCTCTCCACATTTATGTGTTTGTTTGTTTGTCTATCTAATCTTTTGGGTTTTTATTTCTAATGAGGTCGACCAGTTGTCTATTTATTATTTTTTTTACTACGCATCAAGCTGCGCTGCTTGTCTTTGCTCCTGTGTGCTCGCGCACTCTCGCCTTTTCCACTTATTTCTATTTTTGATTTATTTTTGATTTATTTTGTCAATTTAAAAAAAAATACGCATCGTGCTGTGCTGTTTGTGTTTGCTTGAGTGCATTCGCCCTCTCTCGCTTTCTCCACTTTACAATTTTTTGTTATTATTTATCTATTCCTGAGAGTTTATCTTATTTTTATTTGTTTATTTAAATGAAGTCGACCAGTTGCCTGCCCTTCCTTCCATTATCCGTCACCGAGATAAACTGAACAAAGTTCTGAGGTCGACCTTGTAAAGATAAGGATTCAGGTCTGTCTGCTGTTTACCTTTGCTCCTGCGCGCACTGCCCTTCTCTCCACATTTATGTGTTTGTTTGTTTCTCTATCTAATCTTTTGGGATTTTATTTCTAATGAGGTCGACCAGTTGTCTATTTATTATTTTTTTTACTACGCATCAAGCTGCGCTGCTTGTCTTTGCTCCTGTGTGCTCGCGCACTCTCACCTTTTCCAGTTATTTTTATTTTTGATTTATTTCTGATTTATTTTGTCAATTTAAAAAAAAATACGCATCGTGCTGTGCTGTTTGTGTTTGCTTGAGTGCATTCGCGCGCTCTCGCTTTCTCCACTTTACAATTTTTTTGTTATTATTTATCTATTCCTGAGTGTTTATCTTATTTTTTGTTTGTTTATTTAAATGAAGTCGACCAGTTGCCTGCCCTTCCTTCCATTATCCGTCACCGAGACAAACTGAACAAAGTTCTGAGGTCGACCTTGTAAAGATAAGTATTCAGGTCTGTCTGCTGTTTACCTTTGCTCCTGCGCGCACTGCCCTTCTCTCCACATTTATGTGTTTGTTTGTTTGTCTATCTCATCTTTTGGGTTTTTATTTCTAATGAGGTCGACCAGTTGTCTATTTATTATTTTCTTAACTATGCATCAAGCTGCGCTGCTTGTCTTTGCTCCTGTGTGCTCGCGCACTCTCGCCTTTTCCACTTATTTTTATTTTTGATTTATTTTTTATTTATTTTGTCAATTTAAAAAAAAATACTCATCGTGCTGTGCTGTTTGTGTTTGCTTGAGTGCACTCGCGCGCTCTCGCTTTCTCCACTTTACAATTTTTTTGTTATGATTTATCTATTCCTGAGAGTTTATCTTATTTTTTATTTGTTTATTTAAATGAAGTCGACCAGTTGCCTGCCCTTCCTTCCATTATCCGTCACCGAGACAAACTGAACAAAGTTCTGAGGTCGACCTTGTAAAGATAAGGATTCAGGTCTGTCTGCTGTTTACCTTTGCTCCTGCGCGCACTGCCCTTCTCTCCACATTTATGTGTTTGTTTGTTTGTCTATCTAATCTTTTGGGTTTTTATTTTTAATGAGGTCGACCAGTTGTCTATTTATTATTTTTTTTTACTACGCATCAGGCTGCGCTGCTTGTCTTTGCTCCTGTGTGCTCTCGCACTCTCGCCTTTTCCACTTATTTTTATTTTTGATTTATTTTGTCAATTTAAAAAAAAATACGCATCGTGCTGTGCTGTTTGTGTTTGCTTGAGTGCATTCGCGCGCTCTCGTTTTCTCCACTTTACAATTTTTTTGTTAACATTTATCTATTCCTGAGAGTTTATCTTATTTTTTATTTGTTTATTTAAATGAAGTCGACCAGTTGCCTGCCCTTCCTTCCATTATCCTTCACCGAGACAAACTGAACAAAGTTCTGAGGTCGACCTTGTAAAGATAAGGATTCAGGTCTGTCTGCTGTTTACCTTTGCTCCTGCTCGCACTGCCCTTCTCTCCACATTTATGTGTTTGTTTGTTTGTCTATCTAATCTTTTGGGTTTTTATTTCTAATGAGGTCGAACAGTTACCTATTTATTATTTTTTTTACTACGCATCAAGCTGCGCTGCTTGTCTTTGCTCCTGTGTGCTCGCGCACTCTCGCCTTTCCCACTTATTTTTATTTTTGATTTATTTTTGATTCATTTTGTCAATTTAAAAAAAAATACGCATCGTGCTGTGCTGTTTGTGTTTGCTTGAGTGCATTCGCGCGCTCTCGCTTTCTCCACTTTACAATTTTTTTTTGTTATTATTTATCTATTCCTGAGAGTTTATCTTATTTTTTATTTGTTTATTTAAATGAAGTCGACCAGTTGCCTGCCCTTCCTTCCATTATCCGTCACCGAGACAAACTGAACAAAGTTCTGAGGTCGACCTTGTAAAGATAAGGATTCAGGTCTGTCTGCTGTTTACCTTTGCTCCTGCGCGCACTGCCCTTCTCTCCATATTTATGTGTTTGTTTGTTTGTCTATCTAATCTTTTGGGTTTTTATTCCTAATGAGGTCGACCAGTTGTCTATTTATTATTTTTTTACTACGCATCAAACTGTGCTGCTTGTGTTTGCTTCTGTGTGCTCGCGCACTCTCGCCTTTTCCACTTATTTTTATTTTTGATTTATTTTTCATTTACTTTGTCAATTTAAAAAAAAATACGCATCGTGCTGTGCTGTTTGTGTTTGCTTGAGTGCATTCGCGCGCTCTCGCTTTCTCCACTTTACAATTTTTTTGTTATTATTTATCTATTCCTGAGAGTTTATCTTATTTTTTGTTTGTTTATTTAAATGAAGTCGACCAGTTGCCTGCCCTTCCTTCCATTATCCGTCACCGAGACAAACTGAACAAAGTTCTGAGGTCGACCTTGTAAAGATAAGTATTCAGGTCTGTCTGCTGTTTACCTTTGCTCCTGCGCGCACTGCCCTTCTCTCCACATTTATGTGTTTGTTTGTTTGTCTATCTCATCTTTTGGGTTTTTATTTCTAATGAGGTCGACCAGTTGTCTATTTATTATTTTCTTAACTATGCATCAAGCTGCGCTGCTTGTCTTTGCTCCTGTGTGCTCGCGCACTCTCGCCTTTTCCACTTATTTTTATTTTTGATTTATTTTTTATTTATTTTGTCAATTTAAAAAAAAATACTCATCGTGCTGTGCTGTTTGTGTTTGCTTGAGTGCACTCGCGCGCTCTCGCTTTCTCCACTTTACAATTTTTTTGTTATTATTTATCTATTCCTGAGAGTTTATCTTATTTTTTATTTGTTTATTTAAATGAAGTCGACCAGTTGCCTGCCCTTCCTTCCATTATCCGTCACCGAGACAAACTGAACAAAGTTCTGAGGTCGACCTTGTAAAGATAAGGATTCAGGTCTGTCTGCTGTTTACCTTTGCTCCTGCGCGCACTGCCCTTCTCTCCACATTTATGTGTTTGTTTGTTTGTCTATCTAATCTTTTGGGTTTTTATTTTTAATGAGGTCGACCAGTTGTCTATTTATTATTTTTTTTTTACTACGCATCAGGCTGCGCTGCTTGTCTTTGCTCCTGTGTGCTCGCGCACTCTCGCCTTTTCCACTTATTTTTATTTTTGATTTATTTTGTCAATTAAAAAAAAAATACGCATCGTGCTGTGCTGTTTGTGTTTGCTTGAGTGCATTCGCGCGCTCTCGTTTTCTCCACTTTACAATTTTTTTGTTAACATTTATCTATTCCTGAGAGTTTATCTTATTTTTTATTTGTTTATTTAAATGAAGTCGACCAGTTGCCTGCCCTTCCTTCCATTATCCGTCACCGAGACAAACTGAACAAAGTTCTGAGGTCGACCTTGTAAAGATAAGGATTCAGGTCTGTCTGCTGTTTACCTTTGCTCCTGCGCGCACTGCCCTTCTCTCCACATTTATGTGTTTGTTTGTCTATCTAATCTTTTGGGTTTTTATTTCTAATGAGGTCGAACAGTTATCTATTTATTATTTTTTTTACTACGCATCAAGCTGCGCTGCTTGTCTTTGCTCCTGTGTGCTCGCGCACTCTCACCTTTCCCACTTATTTTTATTTTTGATTTATTTTTGATTTATTTTGTCAATTTTAAAAAAAATACGCATCGTGCTGTGCTGTTTGTGTTTGCTTGAGTGCATTCGCGCGCTCTCGCTTTCTCCACTTTACAATTTTTTGTTATTATTTATCTATTCCTGAGAGTTTATCTTATTTTTTATTTGTTTATTTAAATGAAGTCGACCAGTTGCCTGCCCTTCCTTCCATTATCCGTCACCGAGACAAACTGAACAAAGTTCTGAGGTCGACCTTGTAAAGATAAGGATTCAGGTCTGTCTGCTGTTTACCTTTGCTCCTGCGCGCACTGCCCTTCTCTCCACATTTATGTGTTTGTTTGTTTGTCTATCTAATCTTATGGGTTTTTATTTCTAATGAGGTCGACCAGTTGTCTATTTATTATTTTTTTTTACTACGCATCAGGCTGCGCTGCTTGTCTTCGCTCCTGTGTGCTCGCGCACTCTCGCCTTTTCCACTTATTTTTATTTTTGATTTATTTTGTCAATTTAAAAAAAATACGCATCGTGCTGTGCTGTTTGTGTTTGCTTGAGTGCATTCGCGCGCTCTCGTTTTCTCCACTTTACAATTTTTTTGTTATTATTTATCTATTCCTGAGAGTTTATCTTATTTTTTATTTGTTTATTTAAATGAAGTCGACCAGTTGCCTGCCCTTCCTTCCATTATCCGTCACCGAGACAAACTGAACAAAGTTCTGAGGTCGACCTTGTAAAGATAAGGATTCAGGTCTGTCTGCTGTTTACCTTTGCTCCTGCGCGCACTGCCCTTCTCTCCACATTTATGTGTTTGTTTGTTTGTCTATCTCATCTTTTGGGTTTTTATTTCTAATGAGGTCGACCAGTTGTCTATTTATTATTTTTTTTACTATGCATCAAGCTGCGCTGCTTGTCTTTGCTCCTGTGTGCTCGCGCACTCTCGCCTTTTCCACTTATTTTTATTTTTGATTTATTTTTGATTTATTTTGTCATTTTAAAAAAAAATACGCATCGTGCTGTGCTGTTTGTGTTTGCTTGAGTGCATTCGCGCGCTCTCGCTTTCTCCACTTTACAATTTTTTGTTATTATTTATCTATTCCTGAGAGTTTATCTTATTTTTTATTTGTTTATTTAAATGAAGTCGACCAGTTGCCTGCCCTTCCTTCCATTATCCGTCACCGAGACAAACTAAACAAAGTTCTGAGGTCGACCTTGTAAAGATAAGGATTCAGGTCTGTCTGCTGTTTACCTTTGCTCCTGCGCGCACTGCCCTTCTCTCCACATTAATGTCTTTGTTTGTTTGTCTATCTAATCTTTTGGGTTTTTTTTTCTAATGAGGTCGACCAGTTGTCTATTTATTATTTTTTTTACTACGCATCAAGCTGCGCTGCTTGGCTTTGCTCCTGTGATCTCGCGCATTCTCGCCTTTTCCACTCATTTTCATTTTTGATTTATTTTTGATTTACTTTGTCAATTTTAAAAAAAATACGCATCGTGCTGTGCTGTTTGTGTTTGCTTGAGTGCATTCGCGCGTTCTCGCTTCCTCCACTTTACAATTTTTTTTGTTATTATTTATCTATTCCTGAGAGTTTATCTTATTTTTTATTTGTTTATTTAAATGAAGTCGACCAGTCGCTTGCCCTTCCTTCCATTATCCGTCACCGAGACAAACTGAACAAAGTTCTGAGGTCGACCTTGTAAAGATAAGGATTCAGGTCTGTTTATTTTTATTTTTGATTTATTTTTGATTTATTTTGTCAATTTTAAAAAAAAATACGCATCGTGCTGTGCTGTTTGTGTTTGCTTGAGTGCATTCGCGCGCTCTCGCTTTCTCCACTTTACAATTTTTTTGTTATTATTTATCTATTCCTGAGAGTTTATCTTATTTTTTATTTGTTTATTTAAATGAAGTCGACCAGTTGCCTGCCCTTCCTTCCATTATCCGTCACCGAGACAAACTGAACAAAGTTCTGAGGTCGACCTTGTAAAGATAAGGATTCAGGTCTGTCTGCTGTTTACCTTTGCTCCTGCGCGCACTGCCCTTCTCTCCACATTTATGTGTTTGTTTGTTTGTCTATCTAATCTTTTGGGTTTTTATTTCTAATGAGGTCGACCAGTTGTCTATTTATTATTTTTTTTACTACGCATCAAGCTGCGCTGCTTGGCTTTGCTCCTGTGATCTCGCGCATTCTCGCCTTTTCCACTCATTTTCATTTTTGATTTATTTTTGATTTACTTTGTCAATTTTAAAAAAAATACGCATCGTGCTGTGCTGTTTGTGTTTGCTTGAGTGCATTCGCGCGTTCTCGCTTCCTCCACTTTACAATTTTTTTTGTTATTATTTATCTATTCCTGAGAGTTTATCTTATTTTTTATTTGTTTATTTAAATGAAGTCGACCAGTTGCTTGCCCTTCCTTCCATTATCCGTCACCGAGACAAACTGAACAAAGTTCTGAGGTCGACCTTGTAAAGATAAGGATTCAGGTTTGTCTGCTGTTTACCTTTGCTCCTGCGCGCACTGCCCTTCTCTCCACATTTATGTGTTTGTTTGTTTGTCTATCTAATCTTTTGGGTTTTTATTTTTAATGAGGTCGACCAGTTGTCTATTTATTATTTTTTTTTACTACGCATCAGGCTGCGCTGCTTGTCTTTGCTCCTGTGTGCTCGCGCACTCTCGCCTTTTCCACTTATTTTTATTTTTGATTTATTTTGTCAATTTAAAAAAAAATACGCATCGTGCTGTGCTGTTTGTGTTTGCTTGAGTGCATTCGCGCGCTCTCGTTTTCTCCACTTTACAATTTTTTTGTTAACATTTATCTATTCCTGAGAGTTTATCTTATTTTTTATTTGTTTATTTAAATGAAGTCGACCAGTTGCCTGCCCTTCCTTCCATTATCCGTCACCGAGACAAACTGAACAAAGTTCTGAGTTCGACCTTGTAAAGATAAGGATTCAGGTCTGTCTGCTGTTTACCTTTGCTCCTGCTCGCACTGCCCTTCTCTCCACATTTATGTGTTTGTTTGTTTGTCTATCTAATCTTTTGGGTTTTTATTTCTAATGAGGTCGAACAGTTATGTATTTATTATTTTTTTTACTACGCATCAAGCTGCGCTGCTTGTCTTTGCTCCTGTGTGCTCGCGCACTCTCGCCTTTCCCACTTATTTTTATTTTTGATTTATTTTTGATTCATTTTGTCAATTTAAAAAAAAATACGCATCGTGCTGTGCTGTTTGTGTTTGCTTGAGTGCATTCGCGCGCTCTCGCTTTCTCCACTTTACAATTTTTTTGTTATTATTTATCTATTCCTGAGAGTTTATCTTATTTTTTATTTGTTTATTTAAATGAAGTCGACCAGTTGCCTGCCCTTCCTTCCATTATCCGTCACCGAGACAAACTGAACAAAGTTCTGAGGTCGACCTTGTAAAGATAAGGATTCAGGTCTGTCTGCTGTTTACCTTTGCTCCTGCGCGCACTGCCCTTCTCTCCACATTTATGTGTTTGTTTGTTTGTCTATCTAATCTTTTGGGTTTTTATTCCTAATGAGGTCGACCAGTTGTCTATTTATTATTTTTTTACTACGCATCAAACTGTGCTGCTTGTGTTTGCTTCTGTGTGCTCGCGCACTCTCGCCTTTTCCACTTATTTTTATTTTCGATTTATTTTTCATTTACTTTGTCAATTTAAAAAAAAATACGCATCGTGCTGTGCTGTTTGTGTTTGCTTGAGTGCATTCGCGCGCTCTCGCTTTCTCCACTTTACAATTTTTTGTTATTATTTATCTATTCCTGAGAGTTTATCTTATTTTTTATTTGTTTATTTAAATGAATTCGACCAGTTGCCTGCCCTTCCTTCCATTATCCGTCACCGAGACAAACTGAACAAAGTTCTGAGGTCAACCTTGTAAAGATAAGGATTCAGGTCTGTCTGCTGTTTACCTTTGCTCCTGCGCGCACTGCCCTTCTCTCCACATTTATGTGTTTGTTTGTTTGTCTATCTAATCTTTTGGGTTTTTATTTCTAATGAGGTCGACCAGTTGTCTATTTATTATTTTTTTTACTACGCATCAAGCTTCGCTGCTTTTCTTTGCTCCTGTGTGCTCGCGCACTCTCGCCTTTTCCACTTATTTTATTTTTGATTTATTTTGTCAATTTAAAAAAAAAAAACGCATCGTGCTGTGCAGTTTGTGTTTGCTTGAGTGCATTCGCGCGCACTCGCTTTCTCCACTTTATAATTTTTTGTTATTATTTATCTATTCCTGAGAGTTTATCTTATTTTCTATTTGTTTATTTAAATGAAGTCGACCAGTTGCCTGCCCTTCCTTCCATTATCCGTCACCGAGACAAACTGAACAAAGTTCTGAGGTCGACCTTGTAAAGATAAGGATTCAGGTATGTCTGCTGTTTACCTTTGCTCCTGCGCACGGCCATCTCTCCACATTTATGTGTTTGTTTGTTTTTCTATCTAATCTTTAGGGTTTTTATTTCTAATGAGGTCGACCAGTTGTCTATTTATTATTTTTTTTACTACGCATCAAGCTGCGCTGCTTGTCTTTGCTCCTGTGTGCTCGCGCACTCTCGCCTTTTCCACTTATTTTTATTTTTGATTTATTTTTGATTTATTTTGTCAATTTAAAAAAAATACGCATCGTGCTGTGCTGTTTGTGTTTGCTTGAGTGCATTCGCGCGCTCTCGCTTTCTCCACTTTACTATTTTTTGTTATTATTTATCTATTCCTGAGAGTTTATCTTATTTTTAATTTGTTTATTTAAATGCAGTCGACCGGTTGCCTGCCCTTCCTTCCATTATCCGTCACCGAGACAAACTGAACAAAGTTCTGAGGTCGACCTTGTAAAGATAAGGATTCAGGTCTGTCTGCTGTTTACCTTTGCTCCTGCGCGCACTGCCCTTCTCTCAACATTTATGTGTTTGTTTGTCTATCTAATCTTTTGGTTTTTTATTTCTAATGATGTCGACCAGTTGTCCATTTATTATTTTTTTTTACTACGCATCAAGGGGCGCTGCTTGTCTTTGCTCCTGTGTGCTCGCGCACTCTCGCCTTTTCCACTTATTTTTATTTTTGATTTATTCTTCATTTATTTTGTCAATTTAAAAAAAAATACGCATTGTGCAGTGCTGTTTGTGTTTGCTTGAGTGCATTCGCGCGCTCTCGCTTTCTCCACTTTACAATGTTTTTGTTATTATTTATCTATTCCTGAGAGTTTATCTTATTTTTTATTTGTTTATTTAAATGAAGTCGACAAGTTGCCTGCCCTTCCTTCCATTATCCGTCACCGAGACAAACTGAACAAAGTTCTGAGGTCGACCCTGTAAAGATAAGGATTCAGGTCGGTCTTCTGTTTACCTTTGCTCCTGCGCGCACTGCCCTTCTCTCCACATTTATGTGTTTGTTTGTTTGTCTATCTAATCTTTTGGGTTTTTATTTCTAATGAGGTCGACCAGTTGTCTATTTATTATTTTTTTACTACGCATCAAGCTGCGCTGCTTGTCTTTGCTCCTGTGTGCTCGCGCACTCTCGCCTTTTCCAGTTATTTTTATTTTTGATTTATTTTTGATTTATTTTGTCAATTTAAAAAAAATACGCATCGTGCTGTGCTGTTTGTGTTTGCTTGAGTGCATTCGCGCCCTCTCGCTTTCTCCACTTTACAATTTTTTTTGTTATTATTTATGTATTCCTGAGAGTTCATCTTATTTTTTATTTGTTTATTTAAATGAAGTCGACCAATTACCTGCCCTTCCTTCCATTATACGTCACCGAGACAAACTGAACAAAGTTCTGAGGTCGACCTTGTAAAGATAAGGATTCAGGTCTGTCTGCTGTTTACCTTTGCTCCTGCGCGCACTGCCCTTCTCTCCACCTTTATGTGTGTGTTTGTTTGTCTATCTAATCTTTTGGGTTTTTATTTCTAATGAGGTCGACCAGTTGTCTATTTATTATTTTTTTTACTACGCATCAAGCTGCGCTGCTTGTCTTTGCTCCTGTGTGCTCGCGCACTCTCGCCTTTTCCACTTAATTTATTTTTGATTTATTTTTGATTTATTTTGTCAATTTAAAAAAAAAACGCATCGTGCTGTGCAGTTTGTGTTTGCTTGAGTGCATTCGCGCGCACTCGCTTTCTCCACTTTTCAATTTTTTTGTTATTATTTATCTATTCCTGAGAGTTTATCTTATTTTTTATTTGTTTATTTAAATGAAGTCGACCAGTTGCCTGCCCTTCCTTCCATTATCCGTCACCGAGACAAACTGAACAAAGTTCTGAGTTCGACCTTGTAAAGATAAGGATTCAGGTATGTCTGCTGTTTACCTTTGCTCCTGCGCGCACGGCCATCTCTCCACATTTATGTGTTTGTTTGTTTGTCTATCTAATCTTTTGGGTTTTTATTTCTAATGAGGTCGACCAGTTGTCTATTTATAATTTTTTTTACTACGCATCAAGCTGCGCTGCTTGTCTTTGCTCCTGTGTGCTCGCGCACTCTCGCCTTTTCCACTTATTTTTATTTTTGATTTATTTTTTATTTATTTTGTCAATTTAAAAAAAATACTCATCGTGCTGTGCTGTTTGTGTTTGCTTGAGTGCACTCGCGCGCTCTCGCTTTCTCCACTTTACAATTTTTTTGTTATGATTTATCTATTCCTGAGAGTTTATCTTATTTTTTATTTGTTTATTTAAATGAAGTCGACCAGTTGCCTGCCCTTCCTTCCATTATCCGTCACCGAGACAAACTGAACAAAGTTCTGAGGTCGACCTTGTAAAGATAAGGATTCAGGTCTGTCTGCTGTTTACCTTTGCTCCTGCGCGCACTGCCCTTCTCTCCACATTTATGTGTTTGTTTGTTTGTCTATCTAATCTTTTGGGTTTTTATTTTTAATGAGGTCGACCAGTTGTCTATTTATTATTTTTTTTTACTACGCATCAGGCTGCGCTGCTTGTCTTTGCTCCTGTGTGCTCGCGCACTCTCGCCTTTTCCACTTATTTTTATTTTTGATTTATTTTGTCAATTTAAAAAAAAATACGCATCGTGCTGTGCTGTTTGTGTTTGCTTGAGTGCATTCGCGCGCTCTCGTTTTCTCCACTTTACAATTTTTTTGTTAACATTTATCTATTCCTGAGAGTTTATCTTATTTTTTATTTGTTTATTTAAATGAAGTCGACCAGTTGCCTGCACTTCCTTCCATTATCCGTCACCGAGACAAACTGAACAAAGTTCTGAGGTCGACCTTGTAAAGATAAGGATTCAGGTCTGTCTGCTGTTTACCTTTGCTCCTGCTCGCACTGCCCTTCTCTCCACATTTATGTGTTTGTTTGTTTGTCTATCTAATCTTTTGGGTTTTTATTTCTAATGAGGTCGAACAGTTATCTATTTATTATTTTTTTTACTACGCATCAAGCTGCGCTGCTTGTCTTTGCTCCTGTGTGCTCGCGCACTCTCGCCTTTCCCACTTATTTTTATTTTTGATTTATTTTTGATTCATTTTGTCAATTTAAAAAAAAATACGCATCGTGCTGTGCTGTTTGTGTTTGCTTGAGTGCATTCGCGCGCTCTCGCTTTCTCCACTTTACAATTTTTTTTTGTTATTATTTATCTATTCCTGAGAGTTTATCTTATTTTTTATTTGTTTATTTAAATGAAGTCGACCAGTTGCCTGCCCTTCCTTCCATTATCCGTCACCGAGACAAACTGAACAAAGTTCTGAGGTCGACCTTGTAAAGATAAGGATTCAGGTCTGTCTGCTGTTTACCTTTGCTCCTGCGCGCACTGCCCTTCTCTCCACATTTATGTGTTTGTTTGTTTGTCTATCTAATCTTTTGGGTTTTTATTCCTAATGAGGTCGACCAGTTGTCTATTTATTATTTTTTTACTACGCATCAAACTGTGCTGCTTGTGTTTGCTTCTGTGTGCTCGCGCACTCTCGCCTTTTCCACTTATTTTTATTTTTGATTTATTTTTCATTTACTTTGTCAATTTAAAAAAAAATACGCATCGTGCTGTGCTGTTTGTGTTTGCTTGAGTGCATTCGCGCGCTCTCGCTTTCTCCACTTTACAATTTTTTTGTTATTATTTATCTATTCCTGAGAGTTTATCTTATTTTTTGTTTGTTTATTTAAATGAAGTCGACCAGTTGCCTGCCCTTCCTTCCATTATCCGTCACCGAGACAAACTGAACAAAGTTCTGAGGTCGACCTTGTAAAGATAAGTATTCAGGTCTGTCTGCTGTTTACCTTTGCTCCTGCGCGCACTGCCCTTCTCTCCACATTTATGTGTTTGTTTGTTTGTCTATCTCATCTTTTGGGTTTTTATTTCTAATGAGGTCGACCAGTTGTCTATTTATTATTTTCTTAACTATGCATCAAGCTGCGCTGCTTGTCTTTGCTCCTGTGTGCTCGCGCACTCTCGCCTTTTCCACTTATTTTTATTTTTGATTTATTTTTTATTTATTTTGTCAATTTAAAAAAAAATACTCATCGTGCTGTGCTGTTTGTGTTTGCTTGAGTGCACTCGCGCGCTCTCGCTTTCTCCACTTTACAATTTTTTTGTTATTATTTATCTATTCCTGAGAGTTTATCTTATTTTTTATTTGTTTATTTAAATGAAGTCGACCAGTTGCCTGCCCTTCCTTCCATTATCCGTCACCGAGACAAACTGAACAAAGTTCTGAGGTCGACCTTGTAAAGATAAGGATTCAGGTCTGTCTGCTGTTTACCTTTGCTCCTGCGCGCACTGCCCTTCTCTCCACATTTATGTGTTTGTTTGTTTGTCTATCTAATCTTTTGGGTTTTTATTTTTAATGAGGTCGACCAGTTGTCTATTTATTATTTTTTTTTACTACGCATCAGGCTGCGCTGCTTGTCTTTGCTCCTGTGTGCTCGCGCACTCTCGCCTTTTCCACTTATTTTTATTTTTGATTTATTTTGTCAATTTAAAAAAAAATACGCATCGTGCTGTGCTGTTTGTGTTTGCTTGAGTGCATTCGCGCGCTCTCGTTTTCTCCACTTTACAATTTTTTTGTTAACATTTATCTATTCCTGAGAGTTTATCTTATTTTTTATTTGTTTATTTAAATGAAGTCGACCAGTTGCCTGCCCTTCCTTCCATTATCCGTCACCGAGACAAACTGAACAAAGTTCTGAGTTCGACCTTGTAAAGATAAGGATTCAGGTCTGTCTGCTGTTTACCTTTGCTCCTGCTCGCACTGCCCTTCTCTCCACATTTATGTGTTTGTTTGTTTGTCTATCTAATCTTTTGGGTTTTTATTTCTAATGAGGTCGAACAGTTATCTATTTATTATTTTTTTTACTACGCATCAAGCTGCGCTGCTTGTCTTTGCTCCTGTGTGCTCGCGCACTCTCGCCTTTCCCACTTATTTTTATTTTTGATTTATTTTTGATTCATTTTGTCA
This sequence comes from Perognathus longimembris pacificus, assembly GCF_023159225.1. NCBI lineage: Eukaryota > Metazoa > Chordata > Mammalia > Rodentia > Heteromyidae > Perognathus > Perognathus longimembris. The sequence goes on along the minus strand of NW_025958417.1, from coordinate 1,369 downwards.
ATTTAAAAAAAAATACGCATCGTGCTGTGCTGTTTGTGTTTGCTTGAGTGCATTCGCGCGCTCTCGCTTTCTCCACTTTACAATTTTTTTGTTATTATTTATCTATTCCTGAGAGTTTATCTTATTTTTTATTTGTTTATTTAAATGAAGTCGACCAGTTGCCTGCCCTTCCTTCCATTATCCGTCACCGAGACAAACTGAACAAAGTTCTGAGGTCGACCTTGTAAAGATAAGGATTCAGGTCTGTCTGCTGTTTACCTTTGCTCCTGCGCGCACTGCCCTTCTCTCCACATTTATGTGTTTGTTTGTTTGTCTATCTAATCTTTTGGGTTTTTATTCCTAATGAGGTCGACCAGTTGTCTATTTATTATTTTTTTACTACGCATCAAACTGTGCTGCTTGTGTTTGCTTCTGTGTGCTCGCGCACTCTCGCCTTTTCCACTTATTTTTATTTTCGATTTATTTTTCATTTACTTTGTCAATTTAAAAAAAAATACGCATCGTGCTGTGCTGTTTGTGTTTGCTTGAGTGCATTCGCGCGCTCTCCCTTTCTCCACTTTACAATTTTTTGTTATTATTTATCTATTCCTGAGAGTTTATCTTATTTTTTATTTGTTTATTTAAATGAATTCGACCAGTTGCCTGCCCTTCCTTCCATTATCCGTCACCGAGACAAACTGAACAAAGTTCTGAGGTCAACCTTGTAAAGATAAGGATTCAGGTCTGTCTGCTGTTTACCTTTGCTCCTGCGCGCACTGCCCTTCTCTCCACATTTATGTGTTTGTTTGTTTGTCTATCTAATCTTTTGGGTTTTATTTCTAATGAGGTCGACCAGTTGTCTATTTATTATTTTTTTTTACTACGCATCAAGCTTCGCTGCTTTTCTTTGCTCCTGTGTGCTCGCGCACTCTCGCCTTTTCCACTTATTTTATTTTTTGATTTATTTTGTCAATTTAAAAAAAAAAACGCATCGTGCTGTGCAGTTTGTGTTTGCTTGAGTGCATTCGCGCGCACTCGCTTTCTCCACTTTATAATTTTTTTGTTATTATTTATCTATTCCTGAGAGTTTATCTTATTTTCTATTTGTTTATTTAAATGAAGTCGACCAGTTGCCTGCCCTTCCTTCCATTATCCGTCACCGAGACAAGCTGAACAAAGTTCTGAGGTCGACCTTGTAAAGATAAGGATTCAGGTATGTCTGCTGTTTACCTTTGCTCCTGCGCACGGCCATCTCTCCACATTTATGTGTTTGTTTGTTTTTCTATCTAATCTTTTGGGTTTTTATTTCTAATGAGGTCGACCAGTTGTCTATTTATTATTTTTTTTACTACGCATCAAGCTGCGCTGCTTGTCTTTGCTCCTGTGTGCT